>NW_027206056.1:600000-820998 GCF_024711535.1 Dipodomys merriami | reverse complement strand
AGTGTAGAAATAAGATTATTTATCAATATATAGGTTAGCAATATATAGGTTTCCTCAAAAGTCTCCATGCTCTGTATTCTTACATTTCTGTCTTTAGCACAGTCTCTGGACAAACTAAGCTTACATCAGATGCCTCATAATTTGTGTTAGTGTATGTTTGTTTGTGTGTGTGTATATCTACACATGATTCATCTTTGTCTTGATATTTATAAATATACACACACACACACACACACACACACACACACACACATATATATATATATATATATATATATATATATATATATATATATGTTTGCAGCAACAAACAAATCTATATGCATGCTTTAAAACATCTGGTCCATAGGGACATATGCCACTCATTTTTAACTGTGAACTTAATGTTATTTAATAAGTCTTTATTGCACATATAAAGTCACATTTTATTGCTCCATTTATATATTACCATAAATTACTATTATTTTATATATTTCTGTAATATGGGTAATAGAACTGACTATTCCTTGGATGTTTCCATAAATGAACTAAAATGTATTCTAGTTATTCATATATTTTGTAGATTTTTTTCTCCTGTTTCTGATTGTTTTGTAAACATCTATAGTGAAGCAATTGGTTTTTAATGAAAATAGTGTGCAATGAACCACTTGAAAAGTTTTTGGCATACAACCCAAGTACTTACATTCATCAACAATTCATACGTTTTTTGGTCACTCATGGAGCTTGAACTTAGGGGTAGCACTATCCACTTTGAGCCACATGTCTACTTCTGGTTTTCCAGTGATAATTGGAGGTAAGAGTCTCATGGACTTTCCTGCTGACAGCCTCAGATGTCCGCCTTCTGAGTTATCTAAGATTTACAGGCATGAGCCACCAGCTCAAGAATATTCACACTCTTAATGACTGTTGATCTGACTGGAGCTCTTGTGTTGCAGGTCACTCAGTTTGCCCTGACATGGATTTTGTTTGATCGTTTGATCTTCCACAGTGGCCAAAGAGTCACTTCTAGAGTTCATAAGCAACATCTAGAGATCAAGGTACATAGAATAATTCAGGTGACAAAATACCCAACACAGGAGCACATTTTTAGAGGGTTTGTAGTCCAAAGATTAGATGGCAGTGTCTTAAGCTTGCTAAGCAATTATTTTTTATTTTATTTTTATTTCATTTTATTTTAAAGATGCTATACAGAGGGGTTGCAGTTATATGAGTAAGGAGATGAGTACATTACTTGTCGATCATTGTTACCCATTCCCTTGTTGTTGTCCAACATCCCTTCGCTCCCCAACCTTCCACACTCCATGAGCCATATAACTAGCTTTTTCTGTTTTAGTTTTGTCTGTCAGATAGAGGTCAGACCATGTTCCATCTATCTGTTCCTCCCTTGTAGCCCTAAGTATAAGATGGTAGCACAATGCCTAGATTTCATTCAGATAGATTTGTGATAATGATTTGCCAATATAGCCTCAACTTCAATCCACTTATTTCCTTCTGTGACCTTTGGGGATTATAGGTAAAATGTTTAGTAATTGTTTAGTCTTGATATATCCTCATGTTTCTAAAACCATTATTATTTTGAGGCTTGAGATCATGGTATTGATAAGTAGTTGTGCATATCTAAATACGTTTTTCCAAGTTAAGATCTTCTTAGCCAAAATAAGCATATGCTAAAGCCTAGTTTCTGAAGCTTTGTATGGATCCTTGTTGCCTAATTAAAGTAGAGATTGCTAGTCAGAATATATAGATGAGTTCCTAATATTTGTGTGTCTGAACCCAAGTACCTGACAGGAACAACCTAAGGGAAGAAAGACAGTATTCATTTGGGCTCATTGTGTCAGAAATTTCAGTTCGCCATCCTTAGCTTCCTTGGTCTATGGAGAGGCAGAATATCATGATGTTGGACCATCTAGTAGAAGCTACTCAACTCATGGCAAACACCATTCAAAAATTATATACAAAGAGGTGAAGGCAAGATTTAGGCCTAAGGACAGTTCCACCAATGTATTTCCTCAAACTAGGTGCTTTTACCACCTCCCAGTAACTCTACCCCATTGTTAACCCATCAATGAAGAATAAACACAGAATCCAGGAGTGTGAAGTAAGCAGAGAAGACAGAGCTAACTGAGAGAGCCCAGTTCTTTGCTACTTTTCCACAGAATGTTGATCAATGTGAATGAGAGAAAGCATGAGTTTGGCTGAGAAGGAAAAGCTGATTGGCTGAGGGAAAATTCCCTGTTTGCTCCTTTGTACCATCTGAATGTACAGGTGGAATAACTACTATCCCTGGGTTCTTGTTTGACTTGAGATTTGAAGACCTGGAAAATTGTTCTTATTTGACTCCAATGATGAGATACATTGGATAAACATTATAATTAGCAACAATAACCTTGGAAAAAGTTGTACTAATTAAAGCAGACCTGACACGTAGGAACATAGGTTGTGCTTATAAACCTACAAGGAAACACAATGGGTAGTAAAAGACAAGTAATTACATCTGGACATAATATAACAATAGTCTAAAGACTCAGACAGTGAAAAACAAAAGAGTATGTTCTCAGGAGAAGAACACAAACATTCAATAGCTATGTGCATATGACCATATACAATGATGCTTATCAAAGTGAGCTTCAAGACATATGCTGTTTCCAGTTCTCTCTCTTTTTTCTTCTCTTTTTTCTTTTTTTTAATTGTGAAAATACCATACAGAGTGGTTACAATTACATGAGCAATGTAATGAATACATTTCTTATTGCCTCCTCTTTAATTTCCCCTTACCATCCCTGCCCTTGTATCTCCCCCCACCCCCGCCAAAGTTGTAAAGGTCATTTTTCGACATAATATTTTGTGCATATCATTGTTGCAATAGGTCCACCTGTATCCCTATTTAAACAATTTGTTTTTTCCCTTCCCCTCCACAAATTATACTAACATCAAATACAGTAAAAACAGGGGTTATACCTTGGGGGAGGGACATACAAAGCAGCCCAGACAATCTTCTCTAGTGCCCCCAAACCCAGCAATGTATAAGGGCAGCTCACATAGCCAGAAGGGAGTTTTTAGTTCAGGGCTGTATCACTGTGAGAGGACATGTGTATGTTGAAAGCAGCAATAAACTCCAACATCTTCTACCTCCACCCTGTTTTCATGTGAAATCTTTGCCTGACCACCCCCCCCTCACCCCCGCCAAATCTATCCAGAACCTCAGAAATTCAGTTGAAATCCTGATAGATCAGGAGTGGTAGAGACTGGCCTGGTTTCTGCAGGAACCGATCCAAATAGGTGTTTCCATTGCTATGCAGGAGGCTCTGACTAGACCTGCAGGAGATGGAGGCCGGCTCTCCCAGCGTGACAGGCAGGGAAAGTGGAGTCTGGGTCAGCACAACATCTCCACTGGATTCTGAAATTAGAATAAGACAGAAGTGGAAGGTTATGTACAAACATAGAGAAGCATGCTTTTTATTTGTATTTTGATATATTACCTATTGTTCATATTTCATAGTTTGGCTTACAATATATAATATTTCATATTAGTAATAAAGGTATTTTTAAATATAAATGAGTATTCAGGAGTCAAGGAGAATCTTCACCAAGGCATAATTTTAGATCCTTCTGAAATATTTCTCTATTTCCCAGACCTAAATCTCACTTGCCCCATCATAGATAACAAGAACTGAACATCTAACATGTGCATAGGTCACCTGAGAGCATACCTTCCACCCACTCTTGTTCCTCATCTCCCTTTGCTCTTACCAGGGATCCAGAGCATTTACAGCCACAGGAGCTGAGAGAAGGACTTCATTTTTAGGAGTGAAATGAGGAGTCTTGACAGGTGAAGGCAAGTTCAGAGCTGAGCCTTTATTTCAGACTTAGAATGAGAGGCTCTCCTTAGAGAGCAATATGCAAATAGCCAGCTGGGGCAACAGTGTGAGAAGAACCTAGGGGAGGGTAAGGCCCGACATCCTTTGGTAATAATCAATAAAAATCCATGATGTTTGCAGCCCCGGAAAGACAGTCCCTGCTGTGAAAGTATGGTTTTGAATAGACATATGCAGCTACCACCCTAAATCAGCATCAGAGACCCAGTGATAGGTAAGTTTATGTCCAACACAGTCTATATGAAAGGAATAGATTTGGGGCTGATCTCCCCTGAATCTAATTAAGCTAGTCCAGAAAAAGACAGTGTCCACCATCAGCAGCACTGATCCTCAAGGGAGTTGACCAATCAGTGCACAGAGTTGAGCTACTGAAGATGCATCTGATACCATAGTTCATATCTGTTCAGGGATGTTTGCTATAGGTGTTAGAAACTCTGATTCCTAGGAACTTCCTATTAAGACTTAGGATAAAGAATTGACAGGGAGAACAAAATTTTCTCTTATAGCTAGTGTCTTAAAGGCCTTTATAATGGAAAAGGAAAATGATAGAAATGTTTATACATGAAAGTGTGAATATATATTCAATGTAACAATTTTTGTATCACTAATATCTTGTTATTCTTCCACACCATATTTCTATAACAAATTAATCTAATAATTCTTTAAAATTCTCTTTGAGTAATGGAAATATGAAATTGATGAAGATGTACTGCACTCATATACTGACATGTAGACTTGAAATGCCCTGGTGTAAATACTTGTACATAATTATATACATATACACATGATGAGTGTGTGTGTGTGTGTGTATATATATATATATATATATATATATATATATATATATATATATATATATACATATGATTATTTTAAACTAACATACAGTCTTTAAAGGTCTTCAGTCCCAATCCAAAACAATCTGTTTCTGCTTATTTTTCTCAGAGATTTCAGTCTCTAGTTCCTGTCTCCAAAGATTCTGGACTTGTAAGGCAGAACATCACCTGGCAATTATGAGCAAATAGAGAAGGCTTGTGTTGATGCCACAATGTACCCAATTTAGCCCTGCAAAGAGGTGCCTTGTGGGAAATTATTAGACCATTGGCTGTCCATTCCTTAAGAGTATCAAAACTGCTCTCATGAAATGAACCACACAATATTCACTTGTTTTAAAGTGAAGACAGCCATATGCTTGTCCATCTCAACTTGCAGCTGTTTTTTTCTATTTATAAATATTGTGACACAGACAGAACTGGCCTTGCCTGAGTACAGGAAGATGAGGGTTACTGCATCTAGGAAATTTTGCACCTAAAATTGTGAATTTTAAAAATCTCTTCATTCAGAGCTTAGGTCAATTCCTCTTTTATAATAAAGTACTGGCACAGGGGTGTGTGTGTGTGTGTTTGTGTGTGTGTGTGTTCATTTATCTGTATGTGTAAGACAGATACAGGGAGACAGAGACAGAGAAAAAGATAGAGAAACAAATAAATTCTGAGAAATACGATTTAAGTAAAAATGCTTTTAAATGTGTTGTGGAGTAAAATCATATATGTAGTATCTGTTATACTCATCTCCTAAGCACAAATTCCTAAACCTAACAGGGATCACTTGTTAACTCACTAGATCTGAGGTGATTTTGTAATTTTGATTTTGTAGCACACTCTTGGGGATGCTGCTGCTTATTCTGATTTCTGGACAAATTCTGAGTAGAAAAGAAAATAATATTGCATCTGTGTTTAGTTGTGTTACTCCCTATGTGTCAAGAAGGAGTTTTGTTGGAGAAGTGTTCCTTATATATGACTACAAATACTTCATTTTGCATTGACTGAATTTGACTGAATCTCTTGTTGTGGGCAATGCCTTCCTGTATATATTCTGTGAGTTGGACCACGACTGCACTGGGTCATCTGCTGCGAACTCTTCTCATCACAGTCTTTTCTGGAAGTACATTTCCCAACACTGATGAGATCACTTCTAATCTCATCTGAGATTAGAAACCATAAAAGATTCAATCCTATTCAAACATAACCTTCAAAGAAACAGGAGAGCAGAGAGGAGAGTGAAGAAATTTAGAACTTCAGGTCTGAGCAAGCAGGGCAGGCTGGGCGGTGTGTAACTATGAAACCTGATGGTACTATGAGCCAGGCTTTTAGGTGTTCGCTTCTGCCAGGAATGTAATAACATGCTGTACCCCAAGGAAGACAAGGAGAACCGCATCCTGCTGTGTGCGTGCCCGAACTGTGACTACCAGCAGGAAGCAGACAGCAGCTACATCTAATGTCAACAAAATCAAGCAGAGAAGTGGACGAGTTGACCCAGATCATCGCTGAAGTGTCCCAGGACCCCACTTTGCCATGGACCGAAGACCACCCATGCCAGAAGTGTGGCCACAAGGAGGCAGTGTTCTTCCAGTCACACAGTGCCCGGGCTGAGGATGGCATGTGCCTGTATACGTGTGCACTGCAGCCACCGCTGGACCGAATGAGCATCCCTAACTCCCCCTGTAATAAATGCCAGGTTCTGTGCCCATGAAAAGAAGAAATTTAGAACTCCATACACATTTCTTGTTTTTAGTTCTACTTTTATTATCTCTCTGTAGTTGTGCAAAAAGAGTGTTACCATTAAACATGTCACTTTATAAATACAATGCATCTTGAATAATGTCACTCTCTATGCCTGTTATACAGTCCCATAAGTGTCCTAAATATATTTTATATATTCACATTTTTCATACTTTTTTCTACGTGTGTATTTATTTAACTGGGCCACAAGCCAAAGGTGCTTTGACCATCTAAACTATGAATAAGCAATAGAAAATAAAATAAAATAAAATAATAAAAAAAGAAACCCCATAGGTTTTACTCACAGCCCTTCCATCACTTCAAAGAGCTGTTTTTGGAACTTAATAAATGCTCAAAAAGTATTATTAAAAATGATGTCCAATCATTCTAAAATAAGGTACAAATTTATATTATTTCTAATTTGTATTTCCTCAAGTTACTATAAAATCATTATTTCATTCTCCCTTTATCATGTGAGCTGCAGGACAGACAAAGCTGGTACTAAATAAAACAAGGTGAAGGAAGCTGGATGTTGTGTAGGTGTGATCTCAAACCAGAGCTGTGGGTAGGCATACACTTCATGGGTTGTGAGTTTCTGCCTGACAGATGAGGCTGAGGACTCATGGGAAGGAGGATACTGGAAGACTTTCCTGTGGACCTTCCTGGGAAAAGGAAGTACAGTTCAGTAGGAAAGTGTTTATGGTCTGGGCCATGAACCTGAATGAGGTCTGGCACAAGGTTCTATACCATCAGAAGAAAAGCTACATAAACTTTCGAGAAGAAATAAAATGAAAAAGGATAAAGATAACAGGAACTATGCTAAACATGGTGGGGAGCTGAATATTAATCTATTGCTGAATGGAATTTAAAATGTTACAGCAATGTGAAAATGACCTTGTAAATGGGTAACAAGTTTGACAAAAAAATGCACTTATTACCTTGTTTATGTAACTGAAACCCTTCTGTACATCACCTTGAAAATACAAAAATATGAACTTGGACAGTGCTTTCTAAACTTGAAAGCTCTGTTAAAATACATTTCAAAAGATAAATGTTGGGCCATTTATCCCAGAGTAATACATTTCATTTTCACATAGAAACTTGTAAATAAATAATCTTAGAATCCTTATCAGTAGTAAAACTAAAAAACTACCCAACTATTCTTGACAAAAAATTTAAAAAATGTGGTTTTCAACCAAGCCATTCTATTTAATAAAAACAGGAGCTAAACTATCATATACATTGACTGGATGAGCCATAAAAATCTATAGTGAATAATACAGCCAATCTTAAAATGTGACTTTTTTACAATTTCTTTTTATGAAGTGTTGGCCAGGGCTGAGGGATTGTAAAGAGGCAATTCTATGGCTCATGGACAGCCCCAGGAGTCTGTGGCATTGGTAAGGAACAGTTTTTCCACGATGATGTTGACAACAGAGAAACCCAAATATGTGGTACCTATATATTCTCAACGTTCATACATACATGTGGGCTGCTCATGTGATAAGCACACCCAATGCACACACATCTGCACATGAACAAACACCAAAGTGCACAAGTGACTACTGGAGGATCTCTATGGATTGAACCAAGGTCAATTTCCTGGTTTAAATAATGTAGCACAGTTATACAAGATGTTGGTACTGGGATAGGCTGGGGGACGGATGCAAAACACCTCCTAGTAATTTTCTTCACAACTTCATGGACATTTGTAATTTTTTGAAAATAAATAATAAAAACATATAATAGTTTCCTTGTTGCAAAGCACTGAAGAAATGACTTGTAATTTCTTAGTGGGAAAACAAGAACAAGGAACTTTCTAACTCCTTCCCTCTACTGGCAGAAATGTCTGAATACTTTCATAGAAGTAGACTGCTGAATGCCAATCAGTAAGAGATATCTGACACTCTGTAGTTGTACCCATAGAACTACAGTAGGCACAACACAGTAAAGCTTATATTTATGTATTAAATTATATGTTTCTGTTCTTTGTCTACTCGTTGTGTAAAAGGCATGGCAGGAAGTAGGTATAGTCTAGATCCATAGTATAACTAACTCTACATGGAAGAATCCAGCAGGGGAAGTCTTCATCTGGATGTGTGTGTCTGAGGATTTTTGCAGGTTTTTATACCACTAAATCTCTGTCATGTTTAGAAAATTTATATATTAGATATCTAATATCTAAACATGTTGATGAATTATTAAATAAATATCATTAAAAGCGTGTTCTTTAGAATTGTAAATAAAATACCAAAAGAAACATTTTAAAAATAGATTAAAAAATAAGATAGAATCCTGTACCTGAACTGAGCTCCAAAAAGCCAACTAAAATAATTGCTCCCATCACTGTTTTTTCTATGTAAGATCCATAGCTATAACAGTATAACCAAGAGCAGATTAATTGTGCTATACTTATATAATAGACACTACATGGCAATGACATTCAACATCTGGAAGTCGGTTCTAACCTTGTTCCATCTCTTGAATGGTGAGCACATGGAGACTCATCTGCAACTCATTTGTAAAATGCAACAGGGGTGGGGAATTTCTGTGTCTCAAGACAACCAAATAATCATAAAATTAAAAATGTTAGCAAAGGAGTAATAAAAAATGATCATAGAAAGTAGTGTCTTCATTTCTGTTAAGGATTCCATAGCTATTAAATGATGTCACTATTCCTACATATAAGAACAATTCAGAATTAAGGAATAAGTAGCACGGGTAATAGTATAAGGTTTGCCTTTGTCATATGCTCAGAGACTCAACATGTGGATTGAGAAATCCCTTTGTGTACTCAGTAAAATTGTTAGAGAATTGTCTGAACTAGCATGTCATTATAAAATTTAGGACAAATTTTCCATTAAGCAATGATTCAGTGTACATAGCAGAAGTTTTAAAATCAGAGATGATAACATTCAAATCTAATGTGACTTTTCCACTTGAAATCTGGAAATTGGAGAAACAATGTATTTTGAGGAAAATTGCTTTTCAATTCACAATTACATACTATTAAAATATCAGCTTAATGAGAAGTGAAGAAAATATTTTACAATTTCAAGTGATCTCTTAACTTCATATTTTTACAGTATTGATCCCTCCATGAAGAGCACCTGTGTCTAATGAAACACAACATTCGGGAAAGAGTGAGGCATGGTGCTATTTTATTGTGAAAATACTGCACAGAGGGGTGTTTTTGTAGTCACAATTAGATAGAAACCAGTTATGTGACAGGGCTCAATGTGACCCCAGAAGCACTTTCCCATACTCCTGTCAGGATGAGATGCACAGCAAATCTTGCTGTGTAGACTTAAATAAAATTGAATGAGACAAAGTATGTATGTTTGGTACACACATCCAGAGAGAGACTTTCCCTGATAGATTCTTCCATGTAGTTAGTTATACCATGTACCTAGATTACACCTACTTCCTGTGATTCTTCTAATTATACAACTTGTAGACAAAGAACAGACACATATAACTTAATACTTAAATATGAACTTTACTATCTTGTGTCTATTGTATTTCTATGGTTATCTTTTACTGATGAGCATTCTACTTCCTCCAACCAAGCAATCTGGCCCTGTGATTGGAACTACTAGGATTAGGTTAACCCTAAAGCCCCAGACTAGTCCAGATCTATTTCAGAACAATGACACCAATGTAGGACAAAAATCAGCATCCCATCGCCTGGTTTATTACCGTGAGTTCAGAGAAACAGAGAGGAAGAGAGTGAGGGCAGAGATTAAAAATGCTGCCAGAAATCTAAGAACACCAGAAAGTCAACAGAGAACTGATGGATCAAAAAGGACCCTATGCAAAGGGCAGTGTCTTGGTTCAAGTTCCCATCTTCTATTTCAATTAGGCCCTCAGAGCCTAACAACAATAATCAGAGTTTCATGCCAAACAGTCCCATTTTGATAACTCAATAAGTATATGTTGCCACTTTGATAACTTCCTTTGATCACCAAAAATTAGATCCTTGGCATACCTCTCCTTCAGTCATTCTGACAGAAACGACATTTCGAGAATCAACTTTCGTTCTTTGTCTCATCATTTTGTTGTTCCCCTTTCATTCACTAATTCAGGTAAGTGTATATATATTAAACAGGTTACCAAAATAAAATAGTGACAACAGGGGAATGAACCTTACAACTTGGTGGGTTGTGATGAGGGAGGGAAAGTGGGAGGAAATTGGGGGAGAGAGTAACAATGTTCGACAAGAAATGTACTCCCTACCTTACATATGGAATTGTATCCCCATTGTACTTCGTCTTGACAATAAAATTGAATTAAAAAAAATCAACTTTCCTTGGAGGGACAGGAAAGAATGATATTATTTTACTCATAAACTGACTTGTTGAATGCTAATTTCTTATCTTACTAAAGATAATAAAGATGTAATTAAAATGGAATCATCTTTTTCAATTTATATTACCCTCATGACGACAAAAGTTTTAAACTAAAAATTCAAAGCTTAAATTTTATAGGCTCTGTGGCTCTCGTCCTCAGATCTATCCTCTTGACCATCATTCCACGACAGGTCATCCATTCCCCAGATCCACAGGGGTCCAACCCTGCTGATTTTAGGAAGGTGGATGGATGCTGAATATGTGAACAGACAGTCCACACAAGAGTTGTTGTTTTGTGATTTGTGTGGAGAAATGTAAGAAGAAGGGTGGAATTGATCTGCTGACAATCAGTACAAGATCAGGACTTACTATTGCAGAAACAAGCAGAAGAGTTGAAGGAGCCTAACTTCAAAACTGAGCTCCAGACAATTAAATTTGTGCTTAAAAATAATCTGAATATTGTTGATTTACATGCGTGTCTGGATTAACTAAATCACAAGACACATGAGTGGAAAAATCATTTACAAACATTGCCTTTTAAAATGAAACACCTGGGCACCAGTGGCTCAGGCTTGTAATCCCAGCTACTCAGGAGGCTTAAATCTGAGGATTGCAGCTCAAAGCCAGCTGGGGCAGAAAAGTCTGTGAGAGTCTTATCTCCAATTTGCCACCAGAAAACCAGAAGTGGCACTGTGGCTCAAGTGGTCTAGTGCTAGCCTTGACATGAAAATCTTGGGGACAGTGTCCAGTGTCCAGAGTTCAAGCCCCATAACCAACAAAAACAAACAAAACATGACTAGAGTAATGCCATAGTTTGAAACCAGAAGTGGTGGTAAGCTATAACTATGTCTCTCTTACAATATGAAAAGAATTTCCAGAGAATCATGTAGAAAGAAGAAAACTGATTGTACCATGCATGCTATGAGAAAGAGCTGCACACCAAGAATGGTGAATTAGAGAAACAGAGGAGAGAGGCGCACAGGTAGCTCCCTTGGTTGCCTTAGTATTTGGCAGTGAGGCATGTGCAGAGCCTATCCAAGGCTGAAGAAATAAAGGATGAATGGTTGGGTGGAAATTCCTTAGTCTCTTCTCTGTGTTTCACTTGACAGTGAGGTGGAAAAAACTCAGTTGCTCCTCTGTGTTCCACTTGAGGTTTAAAAGCCTGGAAAATTGCTCACCTTGGCTTCTTCTGTCAGGTCCACTGAAAGAATATAGTAATTAGCAACAAAATAGAGATTTAGATGACGCTCTTGGAGGAAACTAGCTTCCCTTGCTCCTGAGTGGACTAGCAACAATTACTACCAGTTGTAAATATGAATCAAAAGCAGACAAGTGCACATTATGGACTGTCAAATTATTCCACTGTTGGGAAAATTCACGGAGGAGATTCCTGAAAAATTTCACAAAACAGATCCAACAATGCCACTGCTAATGAAGCCTGTGGAAGGGCCACTGGTGTCTGTGGCTCCAACTCCAGGTTGCCTCTCCAGAGAAGAGGGCTATTCCTATACATCTGCCTCAGAAGGACTAAATTCATGTCAGCAGCTAATACAGAGGTGGTCTCTTCGCCAGTAGCCTTCCCTGTATGGAAGTTTGTCTCCATTTGTGTTTCTGGAGGATTCATCTGTTTATGGCTACATGAAGGTGCTATTTTTACCCCAACCCACCCCTTTAATCTTGGATATAAATGCAATGCACACTTTCCTACATACAAACTCACATTTCAAAAAACAGCAGGAAAAAGGCATGTCCACAGAATAAACTGGAAATGTTATTGTTACAAGCACTTGGTGGTTCTAATACAGATATCTCAAAAGTAATCTATTGAATAATTATAGCAGTGAACCCAAACTGTATTTTATTTAAAGATTTTTTTAAGACAGTAATTAGTTTAAGATTACTATTAACAAACTAATGATCTTACCATGACTATTGACCTATTATATTGGACCGATATTTGCTTTGGTATGGTTTTCCTTAATAACTGTCCATCTTCTAAATCTGGATCTGTAAAGGTTTAACTACAGGATTTTGGCACAAATTTGATTTTATGGACTAATTAGAACAGAACCGAACAGAAAAATAGGTAATTATGTGGTACAAGAGAGTAGATTAAGAGGTGTGGGAAAACAGACATCACTCCCATCTCCCTTAAAGTAAATTTCAACCCCAGGCTAGCCCAATTGCAAGGAATGTAAGTTTGTATTACCAGTATGGATAACAGCAGGAGGTGACTAAAAATCTAAAAATAGAGTTATGAAATGATTTGACCACCTCATTCCTGGGTGTATAGCCTAAGGGAAAAAAACCAACACATAAAGTGACATTTATTTATAAAGTAATTTCTGCATGTCTGTATATATTGCGATACTGTGTACACTAGTAAAAATTTGGATTCAGTAAAGTATGCTACAACAGATGAGAGAGAAAAAAAATAAAGCAGGCTATGTATATATATCTATACATATTTCATATACATATGAAGTACATATATGTGTATATATATATACAACATGCATAAATAATCAAGAAATCCTATAGTCTGCAGCATGATGGATAGAAGTAGAGAACATCTTATTAAACAAAATAGTAAAAAAAAAAGAGCATTGTCTATACTGCTTCTCACTCAAGCAAAATTTTAAAAATAAAATGCAATAGTCATTCTATGGGGCTGACAAGAGCACAGGATCAGAGTGCAGGAGGTTGAACACAGAAGAAAGATGGAAGACTATGATCAATGCACATAATACACATATACTGAGAAACCAAGAATCCCATTAATGGTTACAGATAAGTACATTAATAAAAATAGGCTATCATAAAATAAAGGAATAAAATCTGAAGCAATGAATCCATTCTTTGTTTTAAAGGCAATTCCTGCTTAGAATACCAAGTTATTTAATTTATTATTGCATAAATATCAACTGATGTCACAATTCAGACTCTCCAAGTATTAACTGGCCTTTTCTGACAACATTCTGAGCAAGTGGAGGCAGCAGCAGGAGCAGCTGGGGCAGCCCAGACTCACACTTCGGCTTCCCTGGGAGGTTTTTGTTATGGCTTGTATCACTGTGGGAGGGTAACTATAAGTCAGTTGACAGTAATAAGTGGCAACATCTTCGGGCTCCAGGCCACTGATCCTGAGAGTGAACTCTGTGCCAGATTTACTCCCACTGAAACTTGATGGAACTCCGGACTCCAAACTATTTGCACCATGGATCAAGAGTTTAGGAGCTTTTGCTGGTTGCTGCTGGTACCAGGCTAAAGAATACCCAATGTTCTCACTGGCCCTGCAAGTGATGGTGGCAGTGTCTCCTAGAGACATAGACAGTGAAGATGGAGACTGCGTCATCTGGATGTCACACTTGGCACCTGGAATCAGAAACATGAAAACAAATATCCACACTAATTATCAAGTTATAAGAAAGCATCCCTGAAGAATAAGCATCCTGGATCACACTGAGCTGTGTAAATCCCTAGCATTGTCCTTCTTTACCTGGGAGCCAGAGCAGCAGGATCCCCAGGAGCTGAGCAGGGGTCCTCATGTCCATGTTGTGTGCTGACTTGGACTGACTACTGCCTAATGTGAGCAGCCTATGAAGAAGTCCTGAGCATACTGGGCTGTGCTGTTGGTTCATGCAAATCAGCAGCAGAGTTATACACAGCTGTCCAGCTGCCTCATCTCAGCAACTCTGCACATTCTGAGTCTCAAGGGAAGTAGGTCGGGCAACAGAATAGGTTTTAAATACAGAAGAGAATCACCAAGTTGCTTTCCTGTGATGTGAGCACAACAATGGTAGCTTGGAGGATCAAAGCTTCTTTTCTTCTTATTTCTTTAACTGAGTCAACACTTGTTCACTGGAGTGTTAGTTCCAGAAGTTTACAAACAAAAAAATTTACAAATTTTGCACAACACATATCTGGCATTTCTTTATTATTATACAGAATAGAAAGTTTTACAGTAGCTCTGATTCACTGATAATCTGTATGTGTCAACTTATCAGCACTGTTGTCCTGTAATGAATCCAATCCATGAAAGTGGAATAAGTGGAGCTGTTGTGTTGATAAGAAAATGCCTGGACTTCTGTACTGTGCTGTTCAGCCTTATTATCTCCTCCATCTCTGACTTTTTATCCCAGGTGATCCATACAAGCACGTCCTTTCAGAGCCTTTCTCCCTTCATGTCTAAACAGCCAGTATAATTTTTACTGACCTAGAAATGTGTATAATTTCATATATTCGTGCTGAAGGTCCTCATACTATTCCTTCTGGCTTTTAAACATCTTCAACACATCTACTATGTTCAGAAGCAGAGATAGATTCTCCTTAAAAGGGAGGATACACTCAGGTTATCTTGAAGCCTATTTTGTGTCCTACACCTACATATGTCTGCTCTGTTCTGTGGACTCTTCTAGTTCCTGAGAGAACACTGGGCTGCACACCTGGGTTAAAGATATTGGGCCCAAGCAGAGTGAGTATGTTGGAATCTATGAACAGAGTCTTGAAATCAATATTCAGTTTGTTTTTAGGCACAAATTTAATTGTCTGCGAGCTCAGTTTTGAATTTAGGCTCCTTCAACTGTTCTGCTCTGAATTTCTGCTGATCCAGATGTAGCTCCTTATCTTTATGCTGTGGGTCACTCAAATTACCACAAACATCAGTTGTATTTGATCTTCCTCAGTGGCCAGATGGGCCGTGACTTCTAGAGGTCACAAACAACATCTAGAGGTTAAGATACAAATTGAAATTCAGGTCACAATATATCCAACACAAAAACACATTTTTAGAGGGTTTATAGTCCAAGCATTGTAATTCAGGACCTTGAGCTTGCTAAGCAAGCACTCTAAAGTGAGCCATACCCCTATCACCCTTTTTTTGGGGGGCGGGGGTCCGGTGGTGGGGCCTGAAGTCTGGGCCTGGGCGCTGTCCCTCAGCTCTTCAGCTCAAGGCTAGCGCTCTACCACTTGAGCCACAGTGACACTTCCGGCTTTTTTCTTTTTGCTTATGTGGTACTGAGGAATTGAACCCAGGGCCTCATACATGCAAGGCAAGCACTCTACCACTGAGCCACCTTCCCAGCCCCTCATATCACCCTTTTTACTTTTAGTTTTGCTTGTCAGATACAGGTAGAACCATATTCCTCCTGTTGATAGCCAGGAATATAGGTTATCTATCTTTGTTGTATGTTTTTATTGTAAAAATACTGTACATTTACGTGAACAAGGCAATGAGTACATTTCCTATTAAACATTGTTGCCTCTTCCTTTGTTTTTCCCCTACCATCCATTCCCTTCCACCTCCAAAACTACCCCCCTATCTATCTTTTAAGAAAGATTCTTGGTAGCAAATTTTGCAATGTACCCTTTATTTCAATCTACTCCTTTACTTTTCAAACTTCATTGGGATCTAGCCTCAAATTTCTCAAATCATTATTGTTTTGATACATGAGATCATTGTCTTAAGCAATATTTGTGTATGCCTAACTTATGCCAAATTAAGATCTTCTTAACCAAAATAAACTTTACCAAAAGCATAGTTTCTGAAATTTTGTATGAATCCTTGTTACCTGGTTAAAGTATAGATTGCTAGTCAAGAGATATCAGAGATTTCCAGATGCCCCTCAGTAGATGAATGGATCAAGAAAATGTGGTATACATACACAATGGAATTCTATGACTCCATCAGAAAGAATGACATTGCCCCATTTTGTTAGCAAATGGAAAGGCTTGGAAAAAATTTTATTAAGTTAAGTAAGCCATAGGTCCCATGGTTTCCCTTATTTGCAATATCTAGTATATGTCTGAGTCAAGCAGAAAAGGTCAGAGAAGGTGATATTAGGGAAATGAACCCTAAGATATGTATTCAAATGTTTTTTTTTTCTTTCATGCGATTGTTTCTAACACATTTATAAGATTATTTCTTTGTTGCTATGTATGTCTCTCCCCCACAGTATAACCCCTGCTTTCACTGTATTTGATGTTGGTATAATTTGTGGAGGGGAAGGGGAAAAACAAATCATTTAAATAGGGATACAGGTGGACCCATTGCAACAATCGGATGTACAAGTTGTTATGTTGAAAATGAACGAACTTTACAACTTTGGTGTGGGGGACGAGGAGGACTGGGGGGTGGGGAGGATGGGAAGGGATGGGAAAGGGAAACAAAGGAGGAGGCTACAATGCTTTATAAGAAATGTACTCATTATTTTTCCCATGTAATTGTAAACCCTCTGTACAGTATTTTCACAATAAAAAAAAGAGATATGAGAGATTTCATAAATTTCCTGTGTCTGAAAGCAAATGCTTGACAGGAACAACTTCTCTTCACAGTCCTTGGCTTTCTTGGCCAATGGTGAGACAGAATGTTATGGGGTAGGAACATCTAGCAGAGGCCACTCAATTTAGATCAGACAAGAAACCATGAGAAGACAGGAAGTTGACAGGACAAAAATATTTAGTCCAAGTCTGAGCCTGTAAGTGGTATATTTCCTCCAACTAAGCACCACCCCATACTTTAACACCTTCACATAATACTATCAATAGTTAATCCAGAAAGTGATGGTAGAGATTGTGTGATCTGGAAACACCCTCATGGACACCACTTGAGATGAGCTGATCTCTTAGACATTTAGCAATTGAATCAATCATACCAGGATTAACATGCCTGGTATGCTGTCCAGCTTTCCATCCCTGAGATAAAATAAAATACCTCAGATAAACAGCTTAAAAATGATTTTAGTTCTTGGTTTTAGAAATTTCCATCTATGATTTCTTGGCCATGTGAGGATTACTCCTGTGTAACTCAGAATCTCTCATTTCCAATATTTGATTGCCAAACCCCCAGGTCTTTAGAAATTCTCCTCAAAGAAAGGAGTTATTTTAAGATGGTTGATATGCCACGTACACACATTTATTTATTACACAATGTAAGTCTTATTGAAACTTGATACCATGACATGAACTACATATGACTAATATGTGTGGATCAATATAATTTAAAGTTTAATTCTCTTTTACTAGGAAACAACAAGAACAGCAACAGCCCTGTTTCTAATGCCGAGAATGGCTTCTCATTTGCCCTGTGAATCCAAACTAGTCGTATAACCTAAACTACTAGATAAGCAAGTTCAGTTGGTAGGGATATAAGTTAGATAGCCAGTAATGATGAGAGTACAGAAGTCACTAAAACCTAAAAAGGGACATACCAGATGAGTTGACTAGCTCATTCCTGGTTATATATCCATAGAAAAAAACACCAATTTATGAAAGTAGTATTAAGAAGGAATTGATGCATGCCTATGTTAATTGTGATATTGTTCACAGTAGTGAAAATTTGGATTTACTAAGGTGTCCTACAAAAGATAAGAAAGTAAAGTGCTTCAAACACACACACACACACACACACACACACACACACACACACACACACACACAATCATGCATAAAGAAACATGACATCCTATAAGTAGCAGCAAAATGCATGGAATTGAACAAATGCATGGAACAAATGCATGCAAAATGCATGGAAATGAATTAGTCCTGAGCATAGTGGGTTGTGATGTTTGATCATGTAAATCAGCAGCATCTGGGTAGGGTTAGGCATAGTTGTCCACTTGCCTCATTTCAGCAACACTGCACATTTTGATTCTCAGAGGACCTAGATCATCAACAGAAAATATTGTAGCCACAGAAAAGAATCAACAAGTTGCTTTGCAGTGGCTTGATCATGCCAATGGTCCCTTTGTTTCAAAGCTGTTTTTCTTTTGATTTCTTTTAACTGAGACAAGACCTGTCCACTGGAGTGTTAGTTCCAGAAATTTACAGACAAATTTGGTACATGTCTTTATCATCCAGAACAGAACATTTTTTAATTGCTTTTGCTCACTGATAACCTTTATATGGCAATATAACAGCACTGCTGTCCTATAAAGCAATCCATAATGGTGAAATAAGAAAGTGGACCTCATTAAGAAAATGCCTGGACATTGTGTAATGTACAGCTCTGCCTTGTTTCCTCCTTCTTCTCTGAAGTTTTTTTTTTGTCCTGATCAGTTCATAAAAGCAAGTCTTTTCAAAGATTAACTCCCTTCATACATGAACAATCTTTTCTACCAACCTAGCCTTGTGTATAATTTCAAATGTTCATACTTAGCCTCAAATTATTCTTTCTGGGTTTTAAACATCTTCACCATAGGTACTGTGTTTAGAAGCAGATTCTTCTTGAAAAAGAGTATAAACTCAGGTTATCCTAGAACCTATTGTGATTTGCCATCCTGCATCTGTCTTCTACACTCAGTGGTCTCCTAGTTACTAAGAAAACACTGTGCTCATCACCTCTGCTAAAGATATTGGGTGCAAGTAGAATGAGTAGAACCTCAGAAAGGAAGATGATGTTGGCATCGTTAAACAGATTTTTGGAACCATTAGCACCCAGAAATGTCATACATATGGGGAGAAAGCTACAAGGGGTTTGGAAGCAAGAGTGAGGAGAACTGATTGTCCATGTAAGGGAGAAATAGCATTGTTGACTCCACTGAAGGTGCTGAGATGGAGTGACACAAGAGGACATCCAGATGTTTGGGATTGGCCTGTGCAGGTGTCAGGACCCAAGGAGTCACTATTGTGTGGGATACAAAGTTAGCTTGAGCTAAACTAATAAGAGAAAAGAAATGAGCTATCAAGTGCTATTCACTGATGAATTTGGATATCACATCCATTAAAGAAATTGTAAATCCTTGAATTCATAATGATATTTCAACAAGAAGTAGGCGATTTGTTAACTATCAAAAAGTTCTCCATGCATTCTCACAAATTCCCAAGGGGAAAGAATAACTGAGCAGAGCAATCTACCAGCTATCCCCTTAGTCTAGAACCGGAAGAAAGAGCTAGTAATGGTAATTCAAAACATGAACCTCCTAACAGACACCACAAAAAGAACACAGCAGCACTTCTGGACTTTGCTAACATATATGCACTACTGAATATAAACCTGTGAGAAAACAAGGACAAATCTAATCTGAGAGACATTCAGCAACATGGTTAGTTTTGGTCACTGATAGTGATAAGACCACAAAATTGGAGGCCAGACTAAAGAAACTGTTCTCTTTTTTTGACATAACGTTTTGTACATCCACTGTTGTAATGGGTCCACCTGTAACCCTATTTAAACTATTTATTTTTTCCCTTCCCCTCCACAAATTATATCAACATCAAATAGAGTGAAAGCAGGGCTTATACCATGGGGGAGGTACATACAAAGCAACAAAGAAATCACCTTATAAATATGTTGGAAACAATCACAAGAAAGAAAAAACACTTGAATACTTATCTTGTAAATGTAACCCCTCTGTACAGTATTTTCACAATAATAAACTTATTTTTAAAAAAGAAATTGTTCTCTGGTGGCCTAATGAATGTGATATGGCCTTACTAATTTTCCCTGACTGACCTAGAAGCACATTCCTACCATTCTCTGTTTCCTTAGGAGTCTGAACTACAAGTATAAGCCATAATGCCCAATATGGTATTAATTCATCAATTTTTCTTTTCTTTTTTTTTGGGGGGGGGTCCGGTCGTGGGGCCTGAACTCTGGGCCTGGGCGCTGTCCATCAGCTCTTCAGCTCAAGGCTAGCGCTCTACCACTTGAGCCACAGCACCACTTCTAACTTTTTTTCTTTTTGCTTATGTGGTGCTGAGGAATCAAACCCAGGGCCTCTTGCATGCAAGGCAAGCGCTCTACCACTGAGGCACCTTCCCAGCCCATAATTCATCAATTTTTCTGTGTGCTTTGAAATCCTACACTTTCTACAATCATTTCTTAACAAGTTCGTGATTATTGTCTGTAATGTGACTAAGATTAAAAATTGAATTTACAAGTCTGGGTAAGAGAATTTTCATGACTTTGGACTGAGATATTTTAGACAGCATAAAGACATAGTGACATTTTTTTGTAGAAAATAGCAACATATACAGGTTTTGACCACTGATTTTTTACTGCTAGAAAATAAGAATGAATTTGTTTGTTTTTCAGCATATATAAAAGTTGTGCAAAAAGGGTTTCATTGTGACTTTTTCACTCGTGCGTCCAATGTACATCATCAACTTCATGCCGTTGATCCCTATTCATTATCCCACTTTTACCTTCTTAAAACATTTCAACAGGATTCACTCTTCTATTTTACATATTCCATTAAAGCACTTAAATCATATTCACCTTCATTTCCTCTCCTTCCTTCTCTGTCATTTCTTCCCAGAAACCCATAGAGTCTATTTTGTCTTCCTTTCATTCATTTATTTAGTATATATTAAATATATGAAAGGCTTTCACCATGATATCTCACCTGTGCATGTCGCACATTTATTGCCTTTTCTTTTATCTTCTCTTTTGTTCACTTTCCTTTTTCTTTTCTTTTCTTTTCTTTTTGCTGGTCCTGGTCATGAACTCTGGGCCTGGCCTATGTCTCTAAATTTTTATGTTCAAGACTATCCCTCTACTACTTGAGCCACAGCTCTGCTTCCAGTTATTTTTGTGATTAATTGGCAAAAGACACTCACTGAATTCCTTCCAATGATAGCTTTATACACTATCCTCAGATTTCAGCTTCCTAAGTAGCTAGGTTTACCACCAGCACCCGGCACTCACATCATATTCTAGTCAGAATGACCCATGCATTAGCATTTCTTTTAGAGTCATCAAAGTTAATTTCTAAGAAAGGATTCACAAACTTCCATTGCATTTCTTTCCTTCTTAATTTTTATTTAAAATCAATTTAAATTGAAGTATAATTAGATATTTCTTTATACTTGCATAGTAGGATGTAAGATAGAAATATTCTTCCATTTCTGAAAAATATCCATTAGAATTCATAGATCATTTGACAAAATTTCAAGAAGAGTTGGTAGAGATTTCTGTTTACAATGCAGTGAATAGAAGAATAAAAACACAAAAGAAAATTCCAGAGAGGAAGTTCAAACAAACTTGATCCAGAAGCTCATTCGTATACTAAGATATGATTTTTCCCTACCTCTGTGCTCTGCCTTCCTGTCTGTTATTTCTGTATTAGGAGAAGAATTTCCCTTGTATCCTAGTATCATTGGCATGTACAAGCTTCTTTCCTGACATACCACTAGGATCTCAGTTTCTCAATATGAAGTCAAGCTAGGTAAGGCCAAGCCCTAAATAGCCAAGGACATGGCTTCTCATAAAGCCCAATCTTCTTTTCTGCACATTGTCTTTGCAAAGGGCTTAGATTTATAATCCTTAAAAGCAATGTCTCCACAAACAGCAATAGCTATTTGGAATAAGAACCCCAATGTGTAATAGGTGTATTGTAATAAATAGGTATAATAGATGAGTTAGAAGAGAAAACAAACCATTGTCCATTCTTCCATCTGTGAACAAGGATGTGAGTTAAATATTAGAGAAGGAAAGGGTAGTCAGAGTTCCAATAAGGTATCATTATGAATTCTAGGGACATAATAGATAAAATTACTTTCTCTCCTTTCACCTGTGTACAAAACACCTAAAACAAATTGAGGTTGTCTTCACTGACAGAAATGGTGAAAATGGTCAATTATACTGTACTACTTGTGTCTCCAAGTAGATTATATAGAGTATCAGAGTCTGTTTATGACATTAAACTGTCTCTTGGGGAATTTCTAATTATAGGGACATGATGGAATGAATAACTAACATCTTCGATCAAAAGATGATTTGGTTAATCAGTGATATTGCATCAGATTTCAATTGTAACTTTTTCCCATTCCTCTTCCTCTAATGCTAAGAGATGAGGAGACAGTGTGGTCCAGGATACCAACAGTCCACTTCTCTTTTTTATTTAAATTTTAATTTTATTATCAAGGTGATGTATATAAGGGTTACAGTTAATTACATAAGTAAGGTAGTGAGTACATTCCTTGTCAAACTTTTTCTCCCATTTTCCCTGCA
This sequence comes from Dipodomys merriami, assembly GCF_024711535.1. Classification (NCBI taxonomy): domain Eukaryota; kingdom Metazoa; phylum Chordata; class Mammalia; order Rodentia; family Heteromyidae; genus Dipodomys; species Dipodomys merriami. The sequence goes on along the minus strand of NW_027206056.1, from coordinate 798,266 downwards.
CAACAAACCACCCCAAGTTGTACAGAACATTTCCAACATATTGTCTTGTGAGTATCACTGTTGCATTTATTCTCCTCTGTCCTTTGTCTATTTTTTGTTCCCCTTCTCTTCCCTAATTCAGTCAAACATACATAAAATACCCAGGGTACCAAAATCAAATACAATGACAACAGGGGATAAACTATATGGAGAACTAAAGACACAAAAGGAAAAAGAAATCACATAGTACATTAAAAACTACAACAAAGAGAAACCTTTTGTGTCCATGTCTTGGAGTTCATTTCACTTGCCATCATCTTGCTATTTGGTATTTGAATACTGATGTCATTGAATTTTTTCACTTTTTATTTCAGTGTGTTGTTTGAATTGTTAATGGCTGACCTCTATCTACATAGCATGAAAGTACCAGCGATGGGTCAGGTGCGTAAGAAACACACTGAAAGTTCATCCTACTTCTCCCATTTTGAGACTGCATTCAAATGCAGCCAGGTCACATCAAGGCCCTTTGCTCACAGCCTCTCTTGGGTTTCTGTCATTCACACATGGAGTGAGGGTTCAGAGAAGGACTCGGTGATTGAATGGTTTCATCATTGACAGGAATCAGTGAACCCTGGCTGTTCTGTGTTTTGCTTTCAAATAGCCAACACTTAGCACTAGCGAAGCAACAAACATTTGCTTACAGATTTCTATAGAGTCCTTCATATTTACTTGAAAACATGAAAGGATCTCACTCCATGCCACACAGAAACTGTGAAGGTTTGTGATGTCACAAACCATGACACAATAGTCATGACATCCGGTAGTTTGATGTCACAGGGGTCATGAATTCCCAGTGGATTCTGATATCACATTTCATATTTGAAATATTATGAGGTCGAAAAAGAATATGAGCTTAGAAAGGGACTAATATATCACAATGGCAGCATGTCACAAAAGTTATGAGGACAGGCAGGTTCATGTTGTTACAGTGGATTAGTGTTAACATAGTGGCAATGTGATGTCACAAAGAGATTGTGATATCACAATGGTTATGAGGCCACAATGCATTTCTGATATTAACACATGTGCCACATTTGAAATAGAATGAAATCACAGAATAGGCACTCAAAAATGTTTATGACATCACAATGATAGCATGGTGTCATAATGCTATGATGTCATTGCAGGTTGGTATTGTCAAAATGAATGATGGTATCTTAATGACTGTATGATATCACATGTATGATGATGTCCCTGTGATGTTACAATGGCAGTTCTGACCTCAATTGTCCTTAGTTTACAATGAGGATATTGGTACACAAAGTGACTGTAATGTCACAAAGGCCATATGTTTTTTGAAAGGTTGTAAGAGATCATAATAGATTTGGGATGTCACAATGGGAAAGTAATTTCAGAATGATTTTGTGAAGTCAAAGTGGTGATGAGGTCACAATAGCTTTGTGATGTCATGAGTTTGTAATATCACAACCACATGTCCAATTTTAATTGCTGCTACTTCCCAATAAGAATGCCAATTCACAGAAGGTGCTGAAAGTCCCAAAGGCCATGAATTTTCTTGAATGTTATGAGGTCATACTGGGTTTGTAAAAACACAATGGAACAGTAATATCACAATGGCAATGTGATGTCACAATATTATGATATAACAATATTTTGATATCACAATTATTAGATGATGCTATATTGGTGATGGGGTCACAATAGTTTTGCGATGTCACAATGGATTGGAAATGTTACCATATCATGCTGGATCACAAATGTCATTCATTCACAATGAGTATATGAGTTCACAAAGGGACTGTGATATATCCAAAGGTAAATGTTTTCACAAATGTGATGAAGTCCTAACAGGTTTTGATGTCTCAGTGTGACACAATAGTCATGATATCTGCCAATATGATGTCAGAATTTTCATGATGTCACAGTGGATTTCTGATATCACATGTCATACCTGAAATATTATGAGGTCGAATACAGATTATCAGCTCACAAAGGGCCTAAGATATCACAATGACAGCACGTCACAAAAGTTATGATGACAGGAGAGGTTTGTGATGTCACAGGGAGTTACTGATATCTCCATGCAAAGTGATGTCACAATAGTTATCATCTCACAATGAATTTCTGGTATCAACCACATGCCACATTTGAAATAGCATGAAATCACAGAACTGGCATTCATAATGTGTCTATGACATCCCAATAACAAGGTGATGTCCTAATGGTATGATCCTATTCTAGTTTTATTATGTTACAATGAGTCGATTGTATCATAACAACAATGTGATGTCACACTGGTGATTATGCCACAAAGGGTTAGTGATGTTACAATGACATGTCTGATCTCAATTGTCATTAGTTCACAAAGGGAGGATGGGTACAAAATGGGACTGTGATGTCACAAAGGCCAGGTATTTTTCAAATTTCCTGAGGCCCTAGTAGGTTTGTGACTTCACACTGTTTTTGAGGTCACAATGGATTTGTGATGTACTAATGAGTTTGTAATATCACAATAGCATGTTCAATTTCAATTGTTACCACTTCACAATTAGGATATGAGTTCAACGTAGGAACTAGAAGTGCCAAAGAGCAAGAATTTTCTAAAAGGTTATGAGTTAATAATAGCTTTGGGAAAACCTATTATGAGTCTTTTGTGACATCACAGTCCCTTTGTGTGCTAATATTGTAAACTAATAACACTTGAGATCAATCATGCCATTGTAACATCATAAACCCTCTGTGGTATCAGCACCACTGGGACATCACATTGTCATGAGCTGACACCATCAGCTCATTGTGACATCACCAAACTACAATGACATCAGAGCATTATGAAATGACATCATCACCCATCACAACATCACAAGCCTGTTGTGACCTCATCACCGGTATGGAATCACCAACTAATTATGACATAAAAACATTATTATGACATGATATTGTAACATCACATTGCCAATATAATACACTGTCCCATTGTGTTTTCACAAGCTTATTATATCCTCATAATATTTTAGAAAATTCATGGACTTTCTGACTTCTAGCTCTTTCCTTGAACTGGTATCTTTATTGTGATCTAATAGCAATTGAAAGTGGATATGTGATGGTGATATTACATATTTGTCATGACATCACTATCCAATGGATACCTCATCAGCACTGTGACAACACCAACCCTTTGTGAGTCACATTGCCATTGTGACATCACAATCAGATTGTGACATGCTAAACCTATTATGACCTCTTAGCACCTTTGAAATAACACACGGCCTCTGGGACATCACAGTCTCCTTGGGTAACCATATCATCATTTTGAATTAAGGACAATTGAGGTCAGACATGCCATTGTACCATCGTTATCGCTTTGTAACATCATCTCCACAGGGACATCACATTGTCCTTTTGCTTGCAGTAAGCACACTGATCTCCTCCTAGAGGTTCCCTACTGCCATTTGCAAATGAATTATACTGTTTTCACCAAGGGTTTCTTAATACATATCCTGGTGCTGCTACCAAAACTCGAAGTTCCTTCTTAGACTATTTTTCTTCCAGGGTATCTCTGTTATCAAACGCCCACTGAGCAACCATTACCAATGCAGATAACTCCTTTCCCTCAAAACCTTCTAACTTTTGAAGCTTTCTTCAAATATCTGGGGCTGATTGGGTAACAAAGGCCATATTTAGGGCTCTTCAATTCTCCAGGGCCTCAGGATCTATAGCCATAAAGTGCCTAGGGGCTTCTAGGAGCCATTCCAGAAAAGCATTAGGGGACTCACTGGGGAGCTGTACAGTATCAGTCACCATAGATAAATTAGTTGGTTTCCTAGCCACTGCCTGTATCCCTGCTAACAAAGTGGTAATAATTGAAAAGTTCCTCCTTGCCTTGATCTTTTTTGTAGTCCCAGCTTGGGCAAGTCTGAGGAAAGACTTGCTCCAAATGGACTGGGTCATCAGTGGGGAAACCATATCGTGCAAGGAGTGCCTTCAAGGCACTGTGCTGGATTCATTCGCTTTCCTTCCAAGTGAAAAGCACCTGTAAATGTTGCTGACAATCATCCCAGGTGGGCTGATGTGTGAAGAATGTGGTCTCTAATAAGGAGATGAGACCCTAGGGTTTTTCACAAAAGAACAAAATTTGCTGTTGCCAGTTATACAGGTCAGTAGGGTTTTGTTATATTTTATGGTGGGAGGAAAACCAGTACCATGCTGATAGTAATAACTTGTGACATCTTCAGGCTGCAGGCTGCTGTTGGTCCAAGTGAACCCTGTCCAAAACCTACTGCCACAGAAATTGAATGGAACCCCAAATTGTAAACTCATTGCATATTAGATCAGGAACATAAGAGTTTTCCCTGGTTTCTGCTGTTACCAGGTTAAATTGGTACCACGGCTCCTACTGTCCCTACAAGTGATGGAGACTATTTCCTGGAGATACAGATCAGAAGGATGAAGACAGGGGCATCTGGATATCACATCTTGTATCTGACATTGGAAACATGAAAACAGAGTTAACATCATCCCAATAAATAAGTGGGCTAAAGACTTAAAGAGAAAATTCTCTGAAGAGGAAAGAAGGATGGACAATAGACACATGAAAAAATGCTCAACCTCTCTAACCATAAAAGAAATGCAAATCAAAACAACATTGAGGTACCACCTCACCCCAGTTAGAATGGCTATAATCAAGAACTCTAATAAAAACAGATGTTGGAGGGGATGTGGACAGAAGGGAACCTTACTTCATTGCTGGTGGGAGTGTAAACTTGTTCCACCACTTTGAAAAGCAATATGGAGTTACCTCAAAAGACTCCACATAGACCTCCCCTATGACCCAGCATTCCCATTTTTGGGCATTTACCCAAATGATCACAAGCAAGACCATACTAAAACTACCAGCACAACTATGTTTATTGCAGCATCATTAACCATACATATGGTATGTATACGCAATGGAATTCTATGCTTCCATCAGAGAGAATGATATTTCCCCATTTGTTAGGAAATGGGAAGACTTGGAAAAAATTATATTAAATGAAGTAAGCCAATCCCAAAGAAACATAGGTCTCATTCTTTCCCTTATTTGCAGTAACAAGTATATGTCTGAGTCAAGCAGAAAAGGTCAGATAAGGTGATGTTAGGTGAAATGAACCCCCCAAAAAGTATTCAAATATTTTTGCTTTCATGCAATTGTTTCTAACATATTTTGATTTGTTTGTGGCTATGTATGCCCCTCCTCCATGGTATAAGCCCTGCTTTCACTGTATTTGATGTTGGTATAATTTTTGGAGGGGAAGGGAAAAAAAACAAATCATTTAAATAGGGATACAGGTGGACCCATTACAACAATGAGATGTACAAATCGTTATGTTGAAAAACAAACTTTACAACTTTGGTGGGAAGGGATGGGAAGGAGAAACAAAGGCAGAGGCAACAATGATTGATAAGAAATGTACTCATTATCTTGCCTATGTAATTGTAACCATTCTGTACAGTATTTTCACAATAAAAAAGTTAACATCATTACTCTTATTTATGTTCCCTGATAATGACCAGTACTGGCCTCACTGGCCCAACATTTTTCTTCCTTACCTGGGAGTCACAGGAGCAGAAGCCTCAGGAGCTGAGCAGGGGCCCTCAGGTCCATGCTGTGTGCTGATTGGGACTGACTCTTGTACAGGATGTAAAATCTTATATATACACCATGGTTCAATATTCATAATATTTGGATACTCTGAGATAATATTTTCCTGTCTAATGTAATATATGACTTTATTTTTTGGTAACTTGCCTTGGGGACATAAAACCAATGCTAACTGAGCATTCGCATGGTTTCTTCCACAGTCAAGACCTCCAAACATCAAGAAACTCCTCCTCTGTGTATTTTAATGTTTTTTTCTTTCATGCATGTGTTTCTAACGCATTTATAAGATTATCTCTTTGTTGCTTTGTATGTTCCTCCCCCACAGTATAACCCCTGCTTTCACTATATTTGATGTCAGTATAACTTGTGGAGGAGATGGGGAAAAACCAGTTGTTTAAGGATACAGGTGGACCTGTTGCAACAATGAGAAGTACAAGTTGTCATGTCCAAAACGAGCTTTACAACGTCGGTGCTGGGGGGGGAGGGGAGGGAAGGAGAAGGATTGGGATTGGGGGGGAGGGGGGAGGCTGGGAAGGGAGGTGAAGGGTAAACAAAGGAGGAGGCTGCTTGGTAAGAAATGTACGCATTATCCTGCCCATGTAATTGTAACTCCTCTGTACAGTATGTTCACAAATTAAATAAAATTAAATTAAAAAAAAGAAACTCCTCCTGTATTCCTGCTAATGGAGGAATTTGTTTTGCATTGTTGAGGATGATAGGTTATCTAAATGGATCTAAGACACAGAAAACCAGGTGCTCTGGAACCTCAGGATATCAAGGCTCCATGTGCAGAGAAGCTATGGGTGAGGAATTTACAATGAATTTACTTCCCTTGAATTTCCCATCACTCAGTGCATATACCTTCGTAGGATCTATGTGGGCACAAAACAAAGAACCACACAGAACACTGTCAGCCTCCTCTCTGACTGGCAGCAATGAGGGTTTCTCTGCTCTGCTGGAAATCTCTTCCTGAAAGGCTACAACTTCTCCATATGTAATCCTCTATCTATATAGCATTTCCTTGGAAGTTTGTCAATAACCACAATTAACCAAGGAAGATTCATAGAGTACAGTAGAGACACTAGTAAGCCAGAGTCCTAGATCTGGAGAAAGAACTGAAGCTCAACTCAAGAACAGCTATGTGAGAAGTAGGGAAGAATTGGCTTGTGAGCACATTGTAAGAGGCAAATGGGGTGAGAAAAACTGAGAAGTCCTCTTTCAGAAATGCAGAGCAGAATCACTGGAGATGTCCCTGTATGAGAAACAGAAGGATGTGGGAGAGGTATTGATGTCATTTCAGAGCTGAACCCTCATCCCTCAGCCTCCACTCCAACATCTGTTCTTAAAGAAGTTCCCAGGCTCCCAGCTGCCCCCTGCAGGGCAGCAGCTACTGTGAGATTTCCCCTTCTAGTGGTGACAGGAGGAAGTTCATGTGCCTCAAAGGCAATGGGCTGCTGATGGCTAGAGTGACCTATGTCCAGACCCTACCCTAACTCTGGTAGACTTGATGACCAAGCAGGGAATGAGCAGGAGTTCAGGATTCAGGCTTGGTTTCTGCTGATTCCTGTCTGAGATGCTCTTTATATTCTTGGTAGGACACAGGAAGGAGTCTTGAAACCATGTCCATATAAGGTGTTCACTGGCATCTGAGCAGGAGAAAAAAATGCATATGCATCTACAAACAAAACCAATGAAACATTGCATATAGTCAATTTTTTTCTAATTATGATCAGAAAATGAAGCAGGCTCACACTTTTATTTCCAAGGAAATATTCTCATTGAATGTAAGCATCTTCAGCAAGAAACCACAGCCTTGCTTGCTCCCCAAGGTCAGAGCAGAGAGAAGAAGAGAAGCAAGGCTGTGACTCCATGTCCAGAAGTCAACTCCTGAGGGAGGCTGATCCTGTTCAGAGAGAGCTGGTTTGGTACCATACTCTGCCTGAACTGCCATGAAGAATATAAATATCTTATGCTAGGTAGATAAATCAACATATTTTTAAAACCAAAATTCTGAAGTTTGCAAAGTCAGGAGCTATTATTTTATTTGGTCTTTCTAACTGTTCAACTTCTTGCAACATCCTGAGGCCTTGATACCTTTCACAGACAGAGAGACAGAGACAGAGCAACCCAATGCCTCATCTCCTAATGGTATTAGTACTACGAGGTTTGCTACAGCTCCATTGACCTCACATGTCCTCACACACTTCTTAAAGGCCTTTTTGCCAAGGACACATATCTCTGGGTAACATTAATCAATCCATAAAAGATGGCCTTTGCTGAGAAAGGAAGCAGGAAACAGAGGCAGGCCCAGCTTCCAATCTCCAAATACCAAAAACAGAAGACTTTTCCCCACAATTCAGCCTGCTGCCAGCTCCTCTTGAGTGTCCCTTATCATAGTCAAATGCCCAAGCTCAGAGCCTCGTCATTGATGATAGAACACTAATTCTATGGCTTCCTTATGACTAAACAGCATTTTTGTTTATTGTGGGGCTTCTCTATCATCTAGTGGTATTTTTTTAATATTACATCTTATGAAACCAGGATTTTTTAAAGGAAGAATTAATTACGTAATACATTTTAAAATGACTTTTTATCCTTTCCTATAGATTAAATTCAGATTGCTTGACTGGGGTTTATGTGTGGGTGTTCATGTCTTTATGGAACTACTACAAGTCAAGGACTAGGTGCTGCCCTTAGCTCTGTTGCTCTACCTCTTGATAACTCAACTTAAACCTTTTTTGCTGGTTACTCAGAGACAGGGCCTCATAGTCTTTAATTCCCAAGTTTCTTTGAACTCTGATCTCAGATATTATCCTCTCATACTAAGATTTCAGTTGTACCTGGATTAGATTGCATATTTTTTGAGAAAAGTAATACAGAAAGAATACTGTCAGTATGCCACATCAGGAGTTACATTCTAACCTATCTTATTTTTTCTGGTAGTAATAATTAGGAAAATGAAGATGTTTTAAGCAAGATATATCTGCCATCATGGCGGCAGCTATCATTATTTTTCCTATTTGGTTTCTTCACAGTTTATTAAGAATATTCTATTCCTATAGGTGTCTGTATCTTCTGTCTGTATTTTAGGTAGTCCTCTTCTTCCTCAGTGATTTTATACTCAAAGTTTTAGTCCCTGGTATTGCATTATAGAGAGTTGTGGCATCAAACTGAATGGATATTGCTTTGTTTAACATGAGAAATGTTTAGTGAGATATAATTCCACTTTTTTTCCAGTAGTATGTGTGTTTGTAAGAGAGAGAAAGAGGGTATGGAGCGAGAGATAGAGAGAAAGACAGAGAGAAAGAGAGAAAGAGAATATGTCTGTGATTTGCGAGTAGGAAGTGGAAGACTAGAGCTAAGAAGACCACAAAGTTGAAGACAGAAAAATGAGAGATAAAAGCTGCACAGAGATCCCAGAATCTCTTTAAGTCACCCCTGGGATTCTACCAAATATGAATCACAACTGCATGTGGAGAGCTGAAGTGATAAAGGAAAATCTAACTCTCTTTGTTGCACAACAGGTGCATGTGAGGAGAACCAGTGGCTCCCCCTGTGCTTGTCTGACTTGAGTCATGATGTCTTACAAGGTTGCTAGTGTTGGCTTCCTGAAGTCTGTGCTGGGAAAGTATGATAATTTGACAAAAAGAACCTGTTGCTCTTCATGTGGGTTGTCACTGTTCTTAGTTATAGATGTCAAGTGCCTTCAGAACCAATGGACTTATGAGGTATATTTTTGACACAAACTATTGAATTTTAAATCAAAGGTTCTGGAAACCACGCTAAGAGTGGAGCTGCAGGGGGAACCCCAACTGTCTGAGGCTCTGTACTCACTTGCCTCTTGCAGAGAAGAACTGCCCCTCTCATCCTGCTCCAGAAATATTGTACCCAGACACCAGTGTTCAGAACCCATCTGCTGTCCTGCAGCTGTCCTGTGCTGTTTATATCCACATCTCACCCTCTGCAGGTTAAATCTATGAATTCAAGAAGTTTTTTCTACACCTTCAGCTTCTTTTTCTTCATGATAGTTATCTTTGCCCATTTAAACAGTCTCTTAAAAATTTACCTATACATATTGTTTCCTAACAAGTTAACAAAGTGTCCACTACAAATAAGAGCTGTCCCTTTCAACTAAGTGATAGTGAGTCCAAATGCTCTCAGTTCCTCATCCATCTTTTATCATAGTCAAAGTAAGCTAGAACATGTTATAAAGATAGGTTAACTTTCCATTGCTATGACTAATATCTTACTAAAATCAACCTGAAGGGCAGAATTCTTCATTTCAATCTTACTTTAGAAGTTGTAGTCTGCCATGTAAGCACAGTGTAGTGGAGTTCACATCATGACCCCTCCCCAAGAGTAAGAGTAGATATTCTACTTCCTCCACCCTCCTCTTTTCTTGCAGAAGAGACCCCAGCCTATTGGAAGGGGCTGTGAACAATTGTGTTCATCTTTCTCTCTTAGTCAATTGTCTCTAGAGAAGCTTTCATGGAAAGGTGCAGAAGCGTAATTAACCTACAAGTAATCCAACCAATGTGACAATGCAGTAGAACCACCTGAGAAGTCATCAAAATTACTTCTGTTTTCTTAAACCTTTCATAAAAATGATAAGTGTAGGAAGATTATTTAGCAGTGTATATATATTTACTCCAAAGTCTCCATGTTCTGCATTCTTACGTATCTTTCTCTAGAAAAGGCTCTGGAAATACTAAACTACCTTTCATCAGATCACTCATAATATGTGTGTGTGTGTGTGTGTGTGTGTGTGTGTGTGTGTCTGTGTGTCTGTGTGTCTGTGTGTCTGTGTGTGTGTGAATGTGTATTTGCACATGATGTATTTTTCTCTGAATATTTATATATATACATATATATGCAGTAATTAATAAATATTTCTGCATGTTTTTAAAATATATGATCCACAGAGAAACATACCCATATATGTATGAATATGCCACCTATTAACTGGGCAACACTGTGAGCCACCTGCTCCCTGCTATTCATTTAAAATCCTACCTACTCAGGAACCTGAGATCTGAGGCTCTCAGTTCAAAACCAACTTGGGCAGGAAAGTCCATGAGACTCTATCTCCAGCTATAATCACTGGAATACAAGAAGAGAAACTATGATTCAAAGTGGTACAGACCTAGCCTTGAACAAAATAGCTCAGGGGCAATGGTCAGGACCTGAGTTCAAGCCCTAAGACCAACAAAAATGCATGAGTAGCTGATGAATATAAGTGCTTAAGGTTGTATGCCAAAAAGGTTTAGGGTAGCTGGATGCCGGTGGCTCACATCTGTAATTTTAGCTACTAAGGGAGCTGAAATCTGAGGATCACGATTCAAAGCTAGCTATGGCAGGAAAGTCCGTGAGATTCTTATCTCCAATAAACCACCACGAAACTGGAAGTGGCACCATGGCTCAAATGTAGAGCTGAAGACCTGAGGGACAACACCCAGATCCAGAGTTCAATCCCAAAGAACAACAACAAAAAAGATTTGGGGCGGTTCACTGTACTCTATTTTTGTTAAAAACCAGTTGATTAACTATGGATCTTTATAAAAAAAACAATCAGGCAGGAATGACAAAAATATCTACAAGATATATTAACAAATATAATACATTTAATTTATTTATTGAAATATCTGAGGAACACAGCACTAATAGTACCCATATTGCAGTATTATATAATATACTATAATGTATGATAATATATAATAGAGCAACAAAAAGAAGACATTTCATCCACTGCCACAGAACCTGGATGGAGTTCCAGATGGCAAACTAGTTGCAAAATGAATCAGGAGCTTAGGAGCATTCCCTGGTTTCTGCTGGTACCAATGTAAATAATTGCCAATGCCCTGACTGGCCCTGCAAGGGATGGAGACTCTCTCTCCAAGAGATGCAGACATGGATGGCAACTGGGTCAACTGAACATCACATTTGGCACCTGACAATGGAAACATAAAAACCATTAGCCATTTAGTAAATTATGCTTTCCAAGAAGAGCCATCCTTACCTGGGAGCCAGAGCATCAGAAGCCCCAGGAGTTGAGCAGGGTTCCTCATGTCCATGCCCTGTGCTGACTGGAACATTCTACTGAACAGTGTGTAAGCAGCTTATCAAGTTCTTGGGCTGTGCTCTGGGGAAGATGCAAATCAGCAGGGGCTGGGCCAACTGCAGGGTGTCAGTTCTCAGTGACCAAATAGAGACTTAAGGACACCATGTGTCAAATTTGCCTCTATACAGGTTCCTCTCTGATAATGGGAAAAAGATTGATTCTTTTTCATTTAAATATATATAAATGATATCACATTAAAACTGGGAGAAATAAACCAAAAACCAGTCCATTACTTCACATGGCACTGAGTAGCTGTTACTTAAGTTGAAAACTCTACAGCTAGCTACATGACAGATGACTCTGATGTTTGTTCCCTTGTCAAAAGTTTAATTGTTATTAGGCTGGTCTCATATCCTTCTTTTTTGGACCCCCCTACTTAGCCCATGTGTGGCCAGCTCAAGGCTCCCCCTAGTGGCACAGCTGCTGTTGCTTGATGACTTACCCATTCTCTCTGAAGTAAAATGGGTAGTTCAAATAGCAGCATTCTCTTAGGGCAGGGGAAGCTGCAGAGGGAGTTTCTGGCCAGACATAGCCACCTGTGATCCTGGGGCTCTGGGCTGAACTGAAACTTCACATTATTGCTTTATTGCACGCTGGACACTGCCAGGCATCTGCTGCTTGACCTCAGTTTAAATAAGGGACTTCAAGACTAGAAAGGATGGCTCTTTTCAGTTTATTGCATGAAGGAGTTATACTAGTCCAAGTTAAAAGTGGACCCCCAAATGGTTACGTTTTGCAAGCTGTGAGGTTTTTAAACTTGTGACAAGAGAAAGAAGGGAAATTCTACCAATTGCAAGGAAATCCTCACTTCAGCTTTAGTGAGCCATAAGCACTTAAAACCCATGAACATTCAGCTGATCATCCTCAGCCTATCCAAGCTCTACCAGGAACTGGCATATGTTCTTGTGCTGGTCACCCTGTAGCTGAATTACTTCTCCATATTCTGGATGCTTAATTACAGTACCATTGCAGGCAAATTTCTTCTTAAACACCTTCACGAGTTTCTTTTTATCATAATCATCAGTGATCCCTTGGTCAGTAGTAAGGGTCTTCCTGCCATCTCTCTATTGAATTCTTTTTTAAATAAGTTTTTATTGTGAAAATACTGTACATAGGAATTACAATTACATGAACAAAATAATGAGAGCATTTCTTATCAAGCATTGTACTCATTATCTTGCCCATGTAATTGTAATCACTCTGTACAGTATTTTAGCTCTAGAAACATTTCTTGGAAACTAGAATTTTTCATGCTTTCAAAAGAACAAAGAAGAGGTCTGGAAGGGACTACTCTACAACATCAAAGTACAAGAGGTAGACATTGTATTAACAGGTGGTCTGTGCATCATCATTATGATGTTTGAATTATAACAAATGGATCATTAGGGATTGAATAATATAGTAAGTGTGATAAGGATTATATATTGATTTTTTTGCATGTACCCTTCATGCCATGCCATATATATATATATACACACTTAATATATTTATATATTTATGTTCTCATATACAGATCACATATAGACGGAGCTTTCCCTATTCCTGGCGTCTGGATCCACAGGTTCAGCACAATGAACAATAGAAAATACTAGAGAAAGGTTTACTCCTATTCTGAATGTATACAGATTTTTTCTGACATTCTTCTCTTAAAATGCAATGTACCAACTATTCACACTGCATTTGCATTTTATTAGGCATTACCATTATTCACACACACACACACACACACACACACACACACACACACACACACACACACACACACACACACACACACAGGCTTACCTCATTTTACACTAGGAAATTTAGCTTTCAATCCACCCAGGACTACGAGGATCTGCTGAAGCTGTCTCTATGTTTTGATGCTGTTCTTTCCAAATGGGGCAGAGCAGAAAATTTGTATTATTATTATTGTGAAAATACCATACAGAGGGGTTACAATTACATGGGCAAGATAGTGAGTACATTTCTTATCAAGCATTGTTGCCTCTTCCTTTGTTTCCCCATACCATCCGTTCCCCTCTCCAACCCAACTCCTGCATCCCCCTACCACCACCACCACCACCCACCCACTTACCCCACCAAAGTTGTATAGTTCATTTTTCGACATAACGTTTTGTACATCTCATTGTAATGGGTCCACCTGAAACCCTATTTAAACATTTTGATTTTTCCCTTCCTCTCCACAAATTATATCAACATGAAATTCAACATCAAATACAGTGAAAGCAGGGCTAATCATCATTTTCAACTCAGGATGGCTTTCATGAGATAATCAATCATGCAGGTTTGCATTTAAATCTCCTTTTCAGAAAAGGCCCTATTTGTTTGACAAATTACAGAAAAATAAATATCCAGCAGAGGGAGCTCCATGGTAGATCATATTAAAAGTCTAAAGATTTTATGGGAATGGGTTGGTTGTGGAATAATTATTGTTTGAATGTAAACACTACATAAGATAAATGATTCAAACTTTTCCATTTCCTAAATGGAAAGGCTTGGGAAAATTATAGTAAGTGAAATAAGCCAGCCCAAAGAAACATAGGTCCCATGGTTCCCCTTATTTGCCATAACTAGTATGTGTCTGAGTCAAGCAGAAAAAGTCAGATAGGTTGATGTTAAGGAAATGAACCCCAATATAAGTATTCAAATGTGTTTTTTTCATGTGATTGTTTCTAACATATTTATAAGATTATTTCTTTGTTGCTTTGTATGTCCCTCCCCCACAGTATAACCCCTGCTTTCACTGTATTTGATGTTGGTATAATTTGTGGAGGGGAAGGGAAAAAACAAATTGTTTAAATAGGGATACAGGTGGACCCATTGCAACGATGAGATGTACAAGATGTTATGTTGAAAAACAAACTTTACAACTTTGGGTAGGGGGGACAGAAGGGAATGGGAAGGGATGGGAAGGGGATACAAAGGAGGAGGCTACAATGCTTGATAAGAAATGTACTCATTATCTTGCCCATGTAATTGTAACCCCTCTGTACAGTATTTTCACAATAAAAAAGCAAAAAAAAATGATTCAGGAACACTGCACACTGATATTCTACACATAGTCTGCACAGTGCATAGGAAGTATTAGGGAATACTACAGTGCTAAGATTTCTTTACTGAGTGTGTGTGTGTACAGACAAGTGGAAATATTCACCACGGGGCAAGTTGAGCAGTTCTGTCTGGCCCAGCCTGAGCCAATGGCAAGCAGGGTTCAAAGACCTGTGTAGTCTCATAGCATCTCCATCAGAAATGCTGAGTTGGGTGAACTCGAGCATGGCAAGCCATACTATTGAAGAGAAAGGAATTAAGAGGCAAGAAACGAGATTTGATGTTGTGCTTGCAAGGGTCACTAAAAGCCTGCTGGAACAAATCAAGGTAGGTTCATATTACACACAATATGGTGGCGATTAAATTATTAGTATTAAATATTTTTAAAGAAATTCACAGCAAGACCTCATTTCAGAAGACACTTCAGACAAAGCAACTTTCCTGTGAGTAGACAAATCCTAAGCAGAAAAAAAGTAAGAGGGAGTTTCTAGGCATCAAATTTAAGTGATCTTATTTATAACTTTATCAAAAGGATGATCATCAGCTCTATTCACTTAGCTGCAAATGACATAATGCCTCTTTTGAATGCTAACATTCTATGGTAAATAGAAACAGAGTGGGTAATATTTCATGGTATATATGTATCATATTACTGATAGTCCTTGCCTAGTATTTATTATGTTTTCTTTATCCACTGATCATTTGTTGAACAGTTGAGCTGATTCTACCATTTTGGTATTATGTACAGCACTACAATCAACTTGGGTATGCAGGTGTCTTTCTTGTGTATTTACATGCATTCTGGTATATGCACAGTGGTAGTGTGGTAGGATTATAGGTGAGTATACTTTCAGTTTTTTGAGAAACCCTCCTATTGATTCCATAGAGGTTGCACTAGTTTATATTCCTACCAGCAGCATGATGGTTCTTTCCTCATGTCCCTTCCTTGCCACTATTTATTGTTGATATTTTATGAGTGCTAATTTGACTAGTATGAGATGGAATATTTTTTCCTTTCAAGGCTGGAGCCTTAGTGCCAAGCTACTTCCATCTTTTTGGTGGTTATCTGGAGATACAAATCTCATGGACTTTCCTTTCCATGCTGGCTTCAAACCTCAGATCTTTCCTGAGATCTGAGCCTCCTGAGTAGCTAGGATTACAGACATGGGCCACCTGTGCCCAAAATGATGGAATCTTACATGTCGTTGTGATTGGAACTTCCTCCATGGCAAAAGATTCTAAAAATGTCTTCAGTTATCTATTAGCCACATGTATTTGTTCTTTTGAGAATGGTTTATCTATTGAAATCACTGGCAAAGTTTTTCTCCCATTCAGTGGATTTTCTCATGGTTTCTTGATGCAGTCCTAGTCCATTCTTGCTATTATTTTCTGGCAATTGAGAATATTTTCAGAAGATAATTCCATGTGTCTATATCTTCCAGACTTTTCCCTATCTATTCTTTTCATTTCAGAATTTCTGATGTTATATCTAGTTCTTTGATCCTTTAGGAATTGTTTTAGTACATGGTGACATAAGGCTATAGTTTCTGTTTCTTCTATTAGTCACTTTACCCGGCACCATTTGTTGAAGAGGCTGTCTTTACTCCAGTGGATCTTGTGAGTTGCCCTGTGGCTTTCATTTATTTATGTATTTTTCTTGCTGGCACCAGAACATGAACTCAAGGTCTTCTGCTCAATTAAGTTTTTTTCTTCATCACTCTTGCTGTACCATTTAAGCCATGCTTTCAGCTGACTTTCTGCTGAGGAATATGGGAAAGATTTTGGTGGAAAAAGATGGGTAACTCATACAAGGTAATTCTTTGTGAATAGCGGGTCACATGGCAGTTATGAATAAGATTTATGGTTATCATTGTTACAGGATTATGGACAATATTTTACCCCGCCAGTGAAAATACTCTATGTTCCTTCCAATTCATGGACTGAATGCTTCAGAAGAATACTCGCATCCTTACCCATCACAATTCCTTGATTATTGCAGACAGTGCTTTTGGTTTTTTTTCTGCAAAATAACAAAAAGGACATACTGTTAAGTTTCATTTCATCATTTTAAACAAAAATAAATATAAAGCCACCTAAAGTTAAGCCCTCTTGGTAAGGAGAATTTACATTTACTATTTTTAGTTGTGAGTGAACTCAAATTCTCAGGGTTCATAACCTGCTAACAAGTCACTATCTAATCAATTAATGACTTATTACTCTTGTGGTCCTTTCTTTTCTTATACTTAGTATTATTAATTGTAAAAGTATATAAGGAATTTAATTTTTGCCTTGTTAAATTGAGACAAAAATACACTTTATTCAAAGATCTCCTGGGCAAACATAAATCTGCAAGTTCTAGGTATAACCAGACTCAAGCAAGCAGCCAATTGGCTTAATGAAGACTAGTTTGGATTCAAGAGATTTTTATGAGGAGTGTGGCAAATGGGACATGAGATGTAGCAAAATTGTCCATACAGAGTGCACAGGATTCTTCCCCCAAATGTGGCCCCATGAAATGCTAATCTCAGAGCAATTTGGGGCTAACACACTGGAGTAATATGAGCAGGATTTCATGTGCCACCATGTCAACTGCTGCTGACTACAGGTACACTCTTGTTATTATGGCCACACTTGTGCTCTGCCTGTCCCCCAAAGTGAAGGAATACAGTGGGGAAATATTCGCTTTCCCAGAGTTGTCAAAACTCTTTCTGTTTGGGACATGAACAGACATTGTCTCTAAGGTCAGGGAGAACTGTGTCCACCAAGAGAACAAATCACAGATGAGAAATGGATGGTGAAGACAGGAAGGGAAAACCAAGAGATATAATGCATGGTCCTGGATTTTCAGATATGCCCATCAAAAAATCATATATACATATATATTTTATATGAATATTCCTATGTATACATGTGTGTGTGCATGTGTGTGTGTGTGTGTGTGTGTGTGTGTGTGTGTGTGTGTGTGTGTGTGTGTGTGTGTGTGTGTGTACTGGGACTTAAAATCAGGACGTTGGACTCACTTAGCTTTTTCACTAAAACCTGACACTCTACCACTTGAATCACATCTCCACTTCCAGATTTTGGCTGATTAATTGGAGACAAAGTATCTCATGGACTTTCTTGCCCTGGCTGACTTCGAATTTCAATCTTCAGAAATAGCCTATGTGAAGTAGACTGTGTGAAGTATTTCTATACGAGCAGCAAACACAAAGGCTTAACTGAATGGAGCTAACAATGTCATAGAAATGAGTGGCTGAAAAAAGCAAGCTAGAAGCAACACACAGCCAAGTGCCTCATTTGTTCATTTGTTCATTCATTCATTGGTACTGAGATTTGAACTTGCAGTACTGAGATCTGAACATAGCAAGTATGAAGCCTGCCGAGCCCTACATCCAGCTCATCACGGGCTTTTGTATGGGAAAGCAACACAGTTGGATACGTTTTCTCAAAGGACTAGAGACTACACTGGAAGCTGACAGACCAGTCACCTGGAAACTGGCAAGTGCGCCAAAACATAACAAGCCTTTGAACAGAGGTCTGACTATGTAAATGAACAGCCCACTTTCCTGATCCCTACTGTGAGTGAGCTTGCCATATTTTGGTGGATGCTGCTACCATCAACATGTATAGAAATCTTGAAATTCTCCTCAACACACCAATCTATTTAAACATTTAAATATTGCCTATTTAAATACTGTCTCTCTTTCAGGGATTCACTTCTTAATTAATGGAACTTCCAATGAAAAGCAAGTTAGGACTTCTCCACTTTCCCTTTTCAGCCCAGTTTGGATTTCATAGTTTTCAATCTTTATTTCTCAGTTATCCTCTGGGTCAAATCTTTACTTACAGTCTCCAAAATCCCAATTCTTTCTTTGGCTAAATCCACTTCATGAGGAAGTGTCTTGTTGATTTTAAATAATTGTTATTGGGTTAAATTGTTAAAGGATTGTTAAATATTGTTAAAATTGTTAGATATTGTTAAATAATTATTATTGTTCCGTGGAGGTTTTCCCTTTTGGGATTTCTAATTGGCTCTTTCCAGGTGCACGTGTTCTCCATTTACACCAGAATACTTTCTGTTCATCATCTCCTGCTTTTATGGGTATCATCATTCCCTGTCTTTCAAAGTTGTCTCCTTACGGAAACTTAACACTTAATTTTGTAAGTTCTTTCTGTGTTCCTCCACCCTGACCAATTAGAGCATCAGCAGATAAAATAAAGGAGACCTCAGTGGTGGGATCACATGATACCTGACTGGATAGAGAAAAAGAGGGGGGGGAGAAATCTAGGAAGATGTCCCCCAAGATCACAGGGTGGAAACTAACCTCCACAACTATGGAATGGAACTCTGGGGTCCTAAATTTAGAAGGTGAGTAGGTCACAGGGTAGAATCTTACTGAAGAGGCACAGGGAAGACTAGATGTCTGTTGCTTTCAATTATCCAAACTAAAGTACCTTCATATATAGCGACCAGAAGAACAAACATGAAAATACATCATCATCAGCCCATACTATGCTGTTGAGTCCCAACTGCCTTTTAGTTGTGGTTCACCCCCCTGCACAGAGTTCTGGGCCCTGGACTGAGAAAACTAAAAGAGGCTGGCAGAGTTGCTTCAGGGGTAGAACACCTGACTAGCAAGTATGAGTTCTTCAGTTCAAACCCTTATACTAGAAAAACATGGACTATATAAATTATTCCTGTTTTTATCTTGCAAGTATTTCTATTGTCTTAACAGGAGGGCCTGTTGTGACCCACATCCTGGGTCGCTACCTACCACCCCTCTCTGGCATGCTTCCAGCCTGGCACAGGGACACCTGGCCTCTCTTATCTGAGGCACTCCTCCCATCAGACAGAGGGGAGGCCTGACTGCACCCCACCCCACCAGGCTGGCTGCTCTGGCAAGGCTGTGGCCTAGGGATTTCTGGCATCTAAGGCATGGGTGGTCTACTTCCAGCTTCAAACAAAAGAACCTCAAGGCTGACTCTAGATATACCCCACCATGGAAAGCTACTGGTAGTAGAAAAGCTCTGGGCAGTCAAGCCCCATGCTGGTGGCTCACACTGGTAATCCCTGCTACCCAGGAGCCTGAGATCCGAGGATCTAAATTTAAAAGCCAGCCCAGGCAAGAAAGTCTGTGAGAACCTTTATCTCCAATTAACCACCAAAAAACAGAAAATGGAGCTGTGGCTCAAAGAACATTAGCCTTAAGCAAAAAGACTTCAAGGACAGAGTCCAGGCCCAGGGGTTCAAGTCCATGAATATTTTTTTTTAAAGCAGGCACTCAGGGAATTGTGTGCTACACAACTTACGTGTGGCAAGATATGCTGATAAGCCAATCCTGAAATGAGGGTTGAGACTATGAGAGAATGGGGAAGAAAGACAATAGAATGTAGACATAAATTTTTGGCCTTACCAGAAAGAAGAAACACCAATCCAAAAGCCATCTTCGTGGACCCCAATTCTCCATATTTAATTCAAGATCAAGCTCTGTAACCCTAAAGATAGCACATGATGGTTGAGATGGACTGAACTGCTGTCTTCCCTGTCCAGGTGTGTGCATGTGCTCTCTTGCTCTGCCATATTTCTCCTGAAATAACCTTCTCTATCACCTTTACTATTTCAGTCTTGCCAGAGCTAGGGACTCAAGGTCAACTAGCTCTAAGTTTCTGCTAACACCTCCATACCTATGAGTTTAACCTAGTATGGACTACATAAACTAAAAAAACAAAGTTAAACCACAAATTTAAATATATATCAGATGTTTACATAAAATCCACATGGTATTATGTAATGTAAGTGACCTAGAGAATATGCCTGGGTTCTATGCAAATATAACGTCCTATTACCTGAGACTTCAGCCTCTGCAGATTTGGTTGTCTGCAAGAACCCTGGGACCAGTTTTTCAAGGACATAGCAGGGCAATTTTTTTCTTTATCCCTCTACTGTTTGGGTGCAACCAAATACCTACAAGCAAAGCAAACAAAAAAATACTCCAGGCTTCTTTGTACTTATCTAATTCCTCTTTAGAGACTGGGTCAATATTACCACACCCCCTAACTCTGTACACAAAGGTCTCCCTTCTTGTTTTTAATCTGAGTCTCCTCAAACATTTGATGCAATGTGTCTTAAGACAAAGCCGTTCCAGCTTTTTCTGGTTATGTGGTGCTGAGGAATCAAACCCAAGGCCTCGTGCATGGAAGACAAGTACTCTACCACTGAGCTACCTTGCCAGCCCAACATGAATCTTTGAGTAAATGAATCTGTGATGCTTTCCTCTGGTTAACATTTCTTTCATTTTATAGGAGTTTGGGCACTGAGCCTTATGGTGAGTAAGAAAATGTTTCCATATCTCTCTGATCCACAACACTATCCAGGACTTTTCATGGGTTTGCTAGTCCTGTGGCTTTAACTCAGTGCTTTGACCCTCTTCCTGAATTTTTGCTCAAAGCTAGTGCCCTACAACTTGAGCCACATCTCTTCTTTCTGCTTTTTTGATGCTTAGAGATAAGAGTCTCCAGGACTTTCCTGCCAAGTCTGGCTTTGAACCATGATCATCATATCTCAGCCTCTTGAATTGTCCAACATCCAATATATCAGCCCTTATTCATGTAAGTTCCTCTAGAATCCTCCAGTCAGTTCAAGACCTAGACCTGATTCTGGGCCAAGAGCACTCAGACAAGAAGTAAAGCCCACCATAGTAGGCCATAGAATGCCCCACACAAATCCATCTCTGGCCTGTAAGAGTGACAAAGGTTGGTGCCCTTTGAAACACAACAGAAGGAGTGAGGATCTCCATTTATGCCCTTAAAACCAATCATCTATGCCTATCATAATGAAACACAAAATTTCAGTGATTTTCAAGGAATCCTCATATGAATGCTGCCATTGTTTTTTCTGATAAATGTCAAATGTATGATGAAAAGGATTTTACTTCAGATAAACAGCTGCAGTGTTGAAGCAGGGATCTCATGATCTTTTTTCTTCACGTGTGAAGCCTTAACTGTCTACAGAAAAAAAAAAACCAAGAGTTTCTACAAAGCAATGCTTTAATGCTTCCCTAATATATTATTTTTGTTTCTAGAATAATTAGCTTTAGTGATCATAAGGAGAAAAACAAATTCAAATCAAACCAAATTTCTTCTTGTCATTTCTCTTATCTCAAGATTTGGCCAAGTTTTGTTGGAGGAAGAAAAGTAAGCCAGGGCTCTTTTGTGCTAACATCCTGTTCTTCAGGTGCCAGATAGCTCAGCATATTTCTTTCATATTTTCTTTCACACTGATCGAAAAAAGGAACACAAGAAGTGAATCCCATTCAATTCTTGAAGGTGGCATATTAAAGGTGGTCAGATGAAGCTAAAACATTTTATCAAAGGACTGGATGCTTTTGTAAACATTGAGTGATGGCAGCTGGAACTTGTTAAGGATTGTCTCCTGGTGGTAACCAAATATCTTGATATTTGAAAGCTGTGAATGGCAACTATCACTAGAAGGTAACAAATGCTGGGTAGGCTTTCACCAAAGAGAAAGCTCTTAGGCCTCACAGGGTTATCTCCAATTCTAGAATTGAATTGGGAAATGATTACAGGTTTTCCTATATGCTCCCATCACTTTGGCTCACTTTTGGCTGAATAATTTCTCATAGGAGGTCATGTTGTATTGCAAGTGCTATGACAGGGACCTAGGAAACTTCACAGAGTGGAGAGTCTTTCAAAGGACACCGAAAATAAAAGGAATTGCTTAAGTGAGCACTAACTAATTGCCAAATGTCCTGCAGGGCTCCAGTTAAAGTGTGGCAGGGACCTGAGCAAAGCATTGGGGCTTGCCAGAAATGACCAGCATCCTGATGAGTATTAGCCAACACCAAAGCCTTCAGGGAAGGGAAAGCCTAGCCAGCCACCTGCTCCACAGGAAGCCCTCCTCAGTCAGAGGGGAAGAGAAGCTCACTTTCAACATGGAACTGTCAGAGTGCCACAAACTTCTCATCTCAGTCATCTCTTCTGATGGCCAAAACTTTTATCTCAGCAA
Source organism: Dipodomys merriami (assembly GCF_024711535.1). Lineage (NCBI taxonomy): Eukaryota > Metazoa > Chordata > Mammalia > Rodentia > Heteromyidae > Dipodomys > Dipodomys merriami. The sequence continues at coordinate 775,430 of NW_027206056.1, read as the reverse complement.
TCATAAAAATTCAAACACAAGGTGAAAATGCAGGTGGGAAATGTGCCTTTTGAGGTGAAGTAGAGAGCTCAAGCACCCACCAAGGCCACCCAGATGTTCTAAAAATCCCTGTCCTCAGGGGTAGCCTCTTTTCTCAGTTACTGGGGAAGTCATTTTTGCCCTCCCCTGAGATAATCAAGTGCCACCAGAAGCACAATTCTCCCTCCTCCAGTGTCACCACCAAGAATGTGCAAGTATCACAAGTATAAAACAATAAAGGGATAATATCTATTGTATAATCTACTAAAGATCACAATCACTAAAGTGATAAAATATCTGGTAGATGCATCACCAACTAAGATGCTCCTGCATTAACCATGTAGAGGAACCTCTCTATCAAGGAGACTGCCAAGCTTGAGACAAAGACCCTAAAGAAGTTGTTTCTAAATTCTCAGTAGAAGAATGACTACTGGGCTGTTGGATGAGAACATGAGAAGCACTTTCTAAATGTGAAAACTACTAGTAGTGCCACTACTTTACATTAGCCCTTATCATTTAACTACATCTCATTGATTTTAAAATAACTATATTGAGGTATCATAAAATGGTATCTCCCCAGTATGGTACCCTGGTACCAATGCCACCATCATGCAAGATCTTCCTAACCTTCTCCTGCCCTTCCTTTGTTGTTCACCTATCCCCAAGCCAAATCACAGGAAATAGAATTCTTCATCCCTGAGACTAATTATAGAAACTAGAATTCCTTTTCTCCATAAGTAGCTACAAAAACCTAGTCTTACCTTTCTGTGCTGGAGCTAGCCAAGAAGAAACCTCTCACCCATGTTGTCAGATTAGAAACTTCTCATCCTATACATCAACTTGTCTTGCCCTCTGTGTGGGAGGAAGGAGGGCCACATGGAAAGGCCAAGAAGAATCTGGACAGACAGGCGTTGCTGAGCTTCCCTGTCCAGCTATTATCATTAAGTCAAGCCCTTCAATTCCAGACACATTTCTTCCATTCCTCATCATATCTCAGCATGTACTCTGTGTCTTCTGATGGCTCTGTTGTCAGGCAAACTTTGACAATAAATTCATATTCTCCTCTGGTCACTGTGTCTTTTGTTATGGGATTTTTAGGAAGAGGAAGAGCCACACAGTTTTCCAATACTTTACAGACAACTTTCTTCTCTTTGCATCTAACTGTACAAAGGGGTTTCATTGTGGTATTTCCATATATACATAGAATTTGCTTTGGTCAAACTCCCTCGCTCTGTTACTCTCTTCAAAAATCTATGATGTTTCATCTCATGTAGAGTCTCTGTGCAGTAGTTATTGCTCCAGAATTTCATTTTACCTATAGGGCACTGAGGCATAGCAGCCAAGACCTGGCTGAAACTGAGATTCATTGGTGGCCATATTTTTATGTTTCTCCTGGAATTGAGGCAGTAAGATTATCTCCAACCCTCACACCAAAGGACCTGTATCATAACAGAGGATGCCAAGGTACAGAGATGACTTAAAGTATTCAGGAGAATGTCACGGGTTATATGTAAATATAGGACTTTTTATAGGAGAGACATGATCAGACACCAATTTTGTCATGGGTCCTGGAACCAATCCCTATAGACATGAAGGATGGTTGTATAGGAGACAAAATGTTACAGTGTTTCTGAATAAAACAGAAAAACCTAAAATGTACTGGAAAACACTGCAGAACACCAGAAAATGACATAAAATATACATATAATGTAAAGTGTCAGAAAGGTTTAGCAGCAAATACAACACCTGGAGAAGGACATCTGCCCATAAGGAACCCCTTCCATGCTAAGAAGAAACTTAGTATTGGGGTAAGGATAATGATCTGCTTAACAAACGGCACTGGGCCTCTGTAGAAGAAAAGTAAAGTTTGACGGTTACTTCAAAATGTAGCTTAAATCAAATAATTCTGAGAGCAAATATTTGTGTGTTCAAAAGAAAGAGAACCCTTAATAAATCTAAAGATATAGGAAAATCATAATTACCACAAACCAAGAAATATTTCTTAAGCAAACAAGAAAGAGACCAAAAATACAAAGAAAGAGACTAACTAATCCATCTATTACTAAGAACTTATGTTTATGAAAAGGATAAGAAAGCTAGTCACCAATGGCTCACACCCATAATCCTAACTACTCAGGAGGCTGAAATCTGCAGATACTGGTTCAAAGCCAGCTTAGGCAGGAAAGTTCATGTGACTCTTAGCTTCAATAAACTACTCAAAAAAGCCAGAGTGGGGCTGTGGCTCAAGTGGTAGCATACTCACGTTGAGCAAAAGAAGCTTAGGGACCGTGCCTAGGCAGAGTAAAAGATACAGGACCAGCCCCCAGACCCCCAAAAAAGAATAAGAAGGGGGGCTGGGAAGATGGCTCAGTGGTAAAGCGCTTGCCTTCCATGCATGAGGCCCTGGGTTCGATTCCCCAGCACCACATAAGAAAAAAAGCCAGAAGTGGCACTATACCTCAAGTGGTAGAGCACTAGCCTTGAGCTGAAGAGCTGAGGGACAGTGCCGAGGCCCAAAGTTAAGGCCCCACGACCAGACCCCCCTCCAAAAAAAAAAAAAAAAGAATAAGAAAAAATATATAAAGATGAAACATGTGCAAGAAAACCATTTTATGTATTAAGAGAAAACATATTTGGTTTTGTTCTGATCCTGGGGCTTGGACTCAATGTCTGGGCACTGTCCCTGAGCCTTTTTTGCTCAATGCTAGGGCTCTACCATTTGAGCCATAGTTCTACTTCCAGCTTTTTCTGAGTAATTTATTGGAGATAAGAATGTCATAGACTATTTCTGCCCTGGCTGGCTTCAAACCACTATCCTCAGATCTCAGCATGAGGAGCTAGGATTATTAGTGTCAGCCACCCTGCAAGAAAATATATTTTTAATATTTATAAGATTAATTACAAGTCTTTCCATTTCCTAACAAATTAGGCAATGTCATTCTTTCTGATGGAGGCATAGAAATTATATTAAGTGAAGTAAGCTGGGCCTAATTAAACATATGTCCTATGGTTTCCCTTATTTGCAATAACTAGTATATGTCTGAGACAAGCAGAAAAGGTCAGATAAGTTGATGTTAGGTGAAATGTACCCCAAGATAAGTATGCAAAAGCTTTTCTTTCTTATGATTTTTCTAACCTATTTATAAGATGATTTCTTTATTGCTTTGTATGTCCCTCTCCCATGGTATAAACCCTGCTTTCATTGTACTTGAGGTTGGTATAATTTGTGCAGTGGAAGGGAAAAAACAAATCACTTAAATAGGGATACAGGTGGACCCATTGCAGAAATGAGATGTACAAGACATTATGTTGAAAAAGCAATACTTGATAAGAAATGTACTCATTACCTTGCCCATGTAATTGTAACCCCTCTGTATGTTATTTTCACAATTAAATTAAAAGAAAGAAACAAAATGTACAATTACCCCCCCCAATAAAGAAAGAAAATACTCCAGAAAAGAGACTAGAAAAGAGAGAAAGAAAGACAATGAAATAGAAGAAGTGGTTAATTTGGAATATGATTTCTCTTGTTAGTAAGGATTTTGAACAAATAAACTATGGGGAATGATTATTTTTGAAGGAATTTTCTAACAATAGAAATGTGGAGGATGGAAAATGAGTAATTTCAGAGCAAGAGAGTTAAAAATAAGATCCTAAAGCCTTCCTGCTAAATGTTGTTTGATAACATATTTCAAGCTTGGGATATAGATAAATAGATATACACATATATATCTGCATTTAGAGTGATATATATGTATAGTCACACATATACATAGGTAAACATATAAATGTACCTAAGGCTAAATGAATAAATTATATAAATATATATATGTATATATATATATATGTGTGTGTATATATATATATATATATATTTATATATATATATATATATATATATGGACAAGACAAATGGCCACTGGCTTCAGTTGGATTGGTGCAGAAGTGATCAGCAGTTCCCTAAACAATTATCCAATCTGAGAAATGAAAACTCACCTCAGGTGATGAAAGAAGTTGATGAACTTTCTCCCATCTATCCAACCTGCTTCCTACTAACAAAAAGGAAGAAGCTAAGATCAGAACACACCCTAACAACAGGGACGGTTAGGAGATCAGTGTTGAAGGTCCACACCTGTGGGACAGTCTACAGGAGGCCAACTCACCAGGTTCCAAAGCTCAAGTTTAACCTGGTCTTCCCAGTGGGACCCTGTCACTGAAACCCAGCAAGCAAATAAATAGTTCCCACCAAGCCAGAAGTCTCACAACCCTACAAAGAACCAAGAAAGAGGAAGGAAAGGCTGGGAAAAGACATTCAACTGTACACACCCCCCCACACACACACACATACACGCAATATATGTACATTTGTATAGGTTTCTGCATACATGTTTGTACATATATGTATATGTATGTATGCATATATATATATATAAACACAAGGGAAAATATACTTATATACACATGTATCTCTAGAAGATCAATACCCACTGGCTTCAGTTAGATTATTTCAAGTATGAGCAGCAATTCCCTAATTATCCAACCTGGGTACTGCCAATACACATCATGTGATAGAGGAGATCAAGGCACTCTCTCCCATCTACCCAACCTGCTTCCTACCATAACAGAAGTAACAAGCTCAGATCAAAACTGCACCCTAACCACAGGGGGTAGGAGCTCAGTGTTGATGGTCCAAACCTGTGCTCAGCCTACAGGCAGCAGAATCACCAGGTCCCAAAGCACCAGTCCAACTTGGTCTTCCCAGTGTGACCTTGTCTCTGAAACAAAGCAAGCAAACAAAACAGTTCCTTAGCAAGCCAGCAGCCCACAACCTCAAAGGAACAACAAAAGAGGAAGAAAAGACTGGGAAAAGACACTGGCCAGTACAGATTTGCATATATATGTAAATATATGTATAAACTATAAATAATTATATATAACTATATATGTTTGTGTATATATATGTATGTATATATGTTTGTACATATACATAGGTTAAAATACACACATACACAAATATATACATATTTATTCATTCATTATTATATTTATTAAACTTGACCAGGCAAATGTCCACTGCCTTTAGTTGGATTGGTGCAGGCGGGATCAGCGATTCCCTCAGCAAGTGTTCAATCCCGGAAGTGCCAATGCACACCAGGTGATGAAGGACATTGAGGTCAAATTGGCTACAATAGCCCTGGAATTTGTGGAGCAACTACAAAAGTATGTCTAGGATTATGGGTTATCTTTAAAGGTGGAAAATACAGGGCCAGATAGAGAGGATCCTGTAAACAGGATGGAGACAAAGCGAGTGTTAGTGGAAGTTGCCAGTTGCACCATCCCCTGGTCCCCCAGATCAGAGGAGTAGTGGGGGATCTCTTGATACAGGAGTTCCGGACAAGAAGGGCAGAGTCGACACTTGGCCTTGGGAGTTGTAGGGAGGTGACTTGTGGAAGGTCAGGCAAGGTGCATCTTGGGAGACCCCCTGCTAGGATGTAAGGGTGTGACAGGCTTGAGACAGGGAGGGGCTTACAGGAGGAACTGTGGGAAGAGGTGGGGCAGTAAGAGTTTATATAAGGCAGACAGCTGGTGGGCAGGGTCATTCTGGACTCGGCTGCAGAGAGGACCAGGAGGAAGCCTACGTGCCTAGCAGCGATCAACCGGAAGAAGAGTGCCCAGAGCACGGTGAGTGACCCACGGCATTCAGGAAGCCAGGTGAGTGTCCTGGGCATCTCTGTAGACATAGACAGGGTTGTCAGAAGGATGGAGGCAGCCCAGTGGGAGTGCAGAGCGGTGAGGCAGATTCAGGAGCGCCTGGCCTCCAGCACAGATGCCTACGAGCTATACAAATCCTTGAGGCTGCTCTCAGTCATGCCCATCACGGCAGAAATCCTTGCCACCACGGGTGTCAGAGAGACAGTGAAGGGATTTAGGAAGTACCAGCAGGTGGGCATTTTGGCCAAGGAGCTGGCCAAACGCTGGAAGACGTTTCCTGTGCTGAGGCACAAATCAGAGGCTCTGAGCCAGGTTCCTGAGCAGGATGGCAGTCAAGAGCCCAGGAAGGATGATCTCGGAGAGGGGGAGTGGAGGGAGACAAGGGAGCAGGAGCCAGAGGACATGTTGAAGTCCTCAAATGTGGATGCGTTCTCTCAGAGAAGGGCGAGTGATCCGCAGGATCCAGGAACACAGGTGAGTGGGTCCAGCATCTCAGTAGACATGGTCGGGGGTGGCATGGGGATGCAGAATGCCGAGTATGTGTGCGGAGTTGTGCGGCAGCTCCAGGAGCGCCTAGCCTCCAGCACAGACACTGAGGAGCTTCTTAATTCCTTGAGGCTGCTCTCAGTCATTCCCATCACGGCAGAAATCCTTGCCACCACCGGTGTCAGAAGGGTAGTGAAGAGTTTGAGGAAGCACCCACAGGTGGCCAATTTGGCCAAGGAACTATACAAACACTGGAAGACCGTGGCTGTTCTGAGCCACAAATCAGAGGCTCTGGGCCAGGTTCCTGACCAGGATGGAGGTCTAGAGCCCAGGAAGTATGATCTTAGGCAGGGGGAGGGGCAGAGGGAGGTGGAGGATGGTGAGAGGGAGCAGGAGGACCTGTTGAAGGCATCAAATGTGGATCTGTCCTCTCAGAGCAGGGCAAGTGAACCCCTGGATGGAGGAGTCCAGGTGTGTGGTTCCCGCGTCTCTGTAGACGTGGCCAGGGGTGGCATGGGGACGCAGACCTCCGAGTGGTTGTGGGGAGCCGTGCGGCTGCTCCAAGAGCACCTGGCCTCCAGCACACATTCGGAGGAGCTCCGCAAATCCATGAGTCTGTTGTCCGTCTTGCCCATCACGGCAGAAATCCTTGGCGCCACGGGTGTCAGAGACATGGTGAAGGGTTTTAGGAAGCACCCGCTGGTGGGCAGTATGGCAAAGGAGCTGGACACACGCTGGGAGACCTTGGCTCTCCTGGGCTGCAACCCAGCGCTTCTATCGGCGATTATACAGCAGGTCTCTGAACAGGATGGCGCTCAAGAGCCCAGGAAGGAGGCACTTGGGCTGCCAGAGTCAGGGTGGGTGCGAGATGGCAAGTTGAAAGAGTCAAGTGTGGTTTGGGGAAAAGAAACAGCAGCCAGGAGGGAGGGCCCCAACTCTGGGCCAGAGCCCTCACTGCCCGCGGAGCTGTGTGAGTTCCAGGGACCTGGCAAGCGGTCTGCCAGCCCTTGTCCCAGGAGCAGGCGGGAGAAGCGTCCCCGAGTGGACCCAGAGTCCTCTGGGGACAGCAGCAGGTCTCATCGTTGGGCTGTGGACAGCCCTGGAGTCTCGCGGGACCCTGGGCCCACTGGTATCCGGGACATGCCTGGCAACGCACGCCTTCCGGTCCAGCAGTCTCAGGATCCACCAGGGCTCCCACAAGAAGGTCTCCCTTGGGAACCTCAGGGACAGGCTGGGGCCAGACCAAAAGATGGGTGCCGATCCTCTGAAGAGGGGAAGAGAGGTTCAGGCCCCCTGCCCTCTAAGGTCAAGCAGACCTCTGGCAAGCCAGAGACGCAGACAGTGAAGCTCCATGGGCGCAATCACCAGAGCGAATCCCAGCAACAGCATGAATTCCGGGCACCTCCACAATCTTTCGAGGATGCCCTCAACGAGACCCAGCTGCTGCCGAGGAGACAGAGGACCAAGGGCAGGATTCGTGCTGCTGCCTTGGCTCAAGGAGGCCTGAAAAGGAATGGCTCCAGCGGCCCCAGAAGACCCTCGGATTCCATGCACAGCTCAGTCCCAAGGGCAAGCAAGGTCCAGGAAAACCAGGCGGGACAGCTGGCGCCAACCTCAGCCGCCAATCCAGCCAATCCCCTCAATTCCACAGAAGCAGTCAGGGTGCCAATGGTGCAGCTCAGCACTGAAACCTCTCATTTCCCTGGGCTTCAGGCCTTTTCGGGTCGGCTGCCTGACCTGAAAAGGATGTCCTCCTTCTCTTCATCTAGTCTGGGAGCCTCTGTGCCCTGGGAAGTGGGAAAAGGGGAATGGGAAGGGGAAGGAGGAGGTGTTGAGGAAGGGGTGAAGGGAGATGAAAGGGAATGGGGAAGGGGAGCAGAAGGCAAAGGGGGACAGAGAGAGGGAGAAGAAGCGATGGCCTTGCCTTTTGTCAGAAAGTCCCTGAAGATGCCACTGTACTCTGGACCAAAGCGCGACTCCCTCGCTCCCTGGTGCCCCCAGGATGTCCAGGGGCTCTCGCAACAGAGCACTCCAGCCACTCCCAGGCCGCCCTGCATTCTCCTAGCACCCATTTCCCAGACTTCTACCCCTTCTCCGCACCAGCCTCAAGGGAACACTCACCCGAGGACAGTGGGGCACAGTGGCACAGACAGGCTGTGGCAAATCCGCTGTTGCAAAGCATTCAAGGATGAAAAACCAGCAGAGGGTGAGTCCTGGCGAGAACTGTACCTGCGGCTTCGCCAAGACCAAGAGCAGCGTGTGCAAGCAGCGAGCGCCTGCCCAAGCCAAGAAAAGCTAAGGCCAATGGGCGCAAAGCTCTTTAACCAACCTCCAGAAAAGCCTCCTGGCCCTGGAAAAAGCTCCCGGGCCAGGACTGTGCTGGAAGGAAGCTCAAGGGCCTTTCTCACTGCTTCTGAGGGACTGGAAAAATAAGGAGAGTCAGCAGAGTCTTAAGAACAGAGTCTTCAATCTACTGGAGTCTGTTCTTATTTGAACATTGAGGAACACTTCATAAATGCATGAATGCAAAAGCTATATGTCTATTGTTTATAAGTAGTAAATTAGGTATTAATTAATTGATTGGTAAACTAATATTTAATTGTATAACTTATCATTTTAAATTCTGAAATTGAAAAAATCTAAGTATAATGGACGGTCACTGGGCTGTCCTTCCCTCACTCTTAGCCTGGGCATGATGAAGCTTAGGACACAGTCTGTGCCCTTGAGCACAAGCAGTGACCTGCTCACTGCAGAGGACTCTGATGACCTGCTGGGGACAGCACTGATCCTGCAGCCTTGTCTCATCTCCCACAACTGGACATGCTGTGTGCACATGTTCCCTTAAGGGCTGGAAGTCACTATATAGCTTAGGTTAATACTGAGCTGGTAAATCCCACCACAACAGCCAAAGATGAGAATTTTTTGAAAAGCACTAGTTTTTAAATATTAACTATACAATTTGCAGTGTTCAAATCGAGTGGACAAATGATAGAGAAGAAAATGGAATCAGAATGTGTATTTATCAAATGATATGATGCATTATCATCCCATCAGCCAAAGGAGCCATATGGCTGCCTGTGCAATTCCATGGCTTTTGCTGCAATATCCTAAAGGGTATCAGAAATGCTTGGCTCAGAGAGCACAACAGTGACTTACTATCCTGACTTCTCTAGCTCCTTGCTCTCACATTCACTCAGAAAAGCTGTTGTGCAACTCCTAAAAAAGGCTACACGTGACAGTTCTGCTACACCAGGCAGGGTGGTTTTTGTTCAGGGCTGTATCAGTGTGTATCAGGAGAAACATGTGTACGTTGAAAGCAGTAATAAACACCAACATCCTCAGCCTCCACCCTGCTGATTTTCAATGTGAAATCTGTGCCTGACCCACTGCCACTGAATCTCTCTGGGACCCCAGAATATTGGTTGGAAACCAAATAGATTAGGGCTTATGGAGACTGGCCTGGCTTCTGTAGGAACCAGAACAAATAGCTGTTTCCATCACTATATAAGAGACTCTGACTCGACCTACAGGAGATGGAGACTGGCACTCCCAGGGTGACAGGCAGATAGAGTGGAGTCTGAGTCAATATAGCATCTCCACTGGATCCTAATATAATTAGAAAAGTTGACAGGGTTAATTACAGGCATCATGAGACATTTTCACAATTATCTTATTGCAGGCTATATTTTCTTTAAATTTTTGTTTCATCCAACAAAATGTTCATTAAATACATGATGAACACACACACACACACACACACACACACACACACACACACACACACATACACAGCAGAATTTGTAAAAACTTCATGGGGCTTTGCTCTTTCTGGAATCTTCCTCACTCTCAAAGATACATATTTCCATTCAAGAGGGCAAATATGCAGGAGTTGACATAAGACACATGGGGAGCAGAGCTCAGCCCCTCCCCATCTCTTTCCTCAGCTCTACTGTGTTTTTACCTGATACCCAGAGCCTAAGCATCCCCAGGAGCTGAACAGGGCACCTCATTTTGAGAGTAAGCAATGCTGGTCAGTCCAAGCAAGCTTAGAGCTGAGCTTTTATGTTGTACTTGCAAGGGAGCTCCTCCCTAAGGAGCAATATACAAATGTCCTGGTGGTACAATGGTGAGAGACAAACTGTCAGGTGAGATGGAAACAGACACTGGGAGGGTGGAGCCTGTCCTGTGAGCAAATGACATTACCTGGGACCAAGTAAAGCAAGAGAAATCTAATGTGTGTTCTGTAGAAAGGGAATGCCTTCATGATTCCTCCTGCTCTTGTCTGCTGCCTAATTCTTCAACCCTTTCTGGTATGTTTTACAGTTTTCTTGATAAGGATGCATTTCCATAAATATTGAGTCATTCTTATTTATTTTCTAGGTATTTGTTTACAAATTTAGGTCTGGACATTTTATTTTGCTTAGTATAAAGTACATGTAATGTATAGAGCAAAAATAAGAAATGTACAATGTTTAGCACAGATCTACAATTCAGACAAACCATGGAATTCAGTATCAAGTTTCGCAAAGGCCCCTCCTCCAATCCATAACAGACAGTTCCAACATGTGGCATTATAGTTTGTTTGTTTCCTAGACTTGACCATCACATAAGTGGAAGAGAGAACTTTTATGTGGTTTTAGCTTCTTGTTTCTGAAATCCTTTTGAGGTCTTTTCCCTTCATAGGTTCTGCGCCCTTCCTATCACTTCCTTTGGTTCTGAAAGGCTTCTTGTTCTGCCAGAGTATGTCTACACATACCAATTTCTCTTCATTTGCCGTTAGAAAAACAATGTTATTATTTTGCTTTCAATTTTAAGGTATGTGGTCATGAATATAGTATTCTTGGTTGGCTTTTCTTTTCTATTGATTGTCACATAAGCCATTCTACTATATTCTACCCTCAAATGTTAATGATAAAATTAATCCAGGATGTTATTGAATTTTCCTGTGCAAATAGGCATAATTTTTTTCAAGATTCTCTTCTCTTGTATAACAGCTTTTTATCTGTGGTTATTTGATTGTGATTCAGTATAACTCTTTAATGCAAAAATAAATCTCTTTTTAACAGTTAATTTTCAAATATTTTTAGCTTATTTTTATCTTTTCCTTTATAGGTTTTTATATACAATTTGCCATAGTAATCACTAAATTAACCTATAATTCTCTGAGGAATTGTCTGTTCATTTTTCATTGATTTTTTACTAAAAAATTGTATTGTTATATATTCATTGATTCTTCTGCCTTAATCAAGTAATAACATATCTATTTAGTGCATTGTTCAATTGGGTTCTAGAATTTCCAAAACTGATTTGTACATCAATGTCAATTTTTGCCTTACTTCTCCTCTACCTGTCCTTTCCCACCTCTGTATTTTTTCTAGGCAGTTTGTATTACTGGACAAATTTGTATGTCTAAAAATTCAAACTTGCATTTTTTCCCCTTTCTCTCTCACATGCCCATGAAGGGGAAAACAAGTTTAACATACTTTCAACCCAAACAGACAGTCACCTCTCATCTCTCCAACCCAGGAAGTTATTAAATCTCTGTCACACAAACACAGAACTAAAGAGATGAGACAACAGTAAACCAAAAGATAAGAACCAATTGTGCTACCATTTAGTCTTGGGATGGACATCTTTCATGTAGCCTAGAGCAGACCCCTTGAGCAGCGTCTTAAAACTGGGACCTTTTCTCTGATTAGTAGGATAGTAGAGATTTGATTTCAAATCTTCACTATTCTTCTAATTTGACATGTGACAAATAATAAGCCTTATTTTCTTTTTCCTCTTCACAATGCTGTCATTTTTTTTGTGAATTAGCTTTGTGAATTCAGGGGACCAAACTTTGGAAACACAACAACATAGAAAATCTTTTGAGAGAAAGAAATAATTTAACAAAAAGATGAGTGATAGTGTAAACCACCAAAATCATTTTGATACATAAACAAACATTCCAAACACATGAGCAATCCTTGGGAAAATGTGTCCATTCTTGTGGTCAAGTGGGAAGAAGAAACCTCAAAACTTCCTTCCTCCTTGTTACAGCACTGGAGGGACACAATAAAAATTAGAGGGATATAATTCTTCAATCATCTTCTATGGATGTCATTCTTTTCTAGACATTAAATTCCTGAATGTTTTTATTCTGAATAATCTAGGACTATGGCTAAATGAGTTAGTGAGATGTAGTCTTCAGTTAGATGTTAGTGACTCTGAAGTGGAACTCCACCACTATTTCTGTCATTTGAAGGCCTGGAAATCCTCCGTACCAATGCTCCCTATGTTGCACTGGAGAGACTTCAATGTCACTGGACTTAGGCTCCAGAGATTCAGTTAGTCTTTATTGTGCTAGACTTTCTGTTTACTCTTTGTTTATGAGGCATGATAAAAACAATCATCCTAAATTTTGAAAGCTGGAAGAAGGAGAAGGGAGAGATAAGGGAAGTTAATCACTTAAAAATTAAAGGCCCAAAGAATGAAAGTTTGACAAAAGGTTTCTGAAAGTTAATTGAAATACTAAAACCTGAGTAGCCACCCACACATAAATTAGAAATCTTTAGTAACAATGAATTTATAGTCTGCTAACCCCATTCAATGCCTAAACACCAAATACATTGTTTACAAACAGCCACACTTGACCTCTGTATGTACAATCTAACTTCTCTCATTTCTAGCTAATATAGAATTATTGCAAGAACTTTTCGTGAAGGCTGACAAAAATGCTCTTGGTGTTTAGATCCAGAGGAAAATTGTCCTACTTCTATTCAGTATTGTCATTGATGGATATAGGAACTTATCCTAGGACATGATGTTTTTCTTTTGTTATGTGACATGACTCAATAAACCATTTGATTTCACAGAGACTAAGTTCCAAAAGCTTTAAAGCTTTAACAGGCAGTATCTCTTTTTCTGGCTAATGTCTTCCCTGGTCATTGTTGGGACGTATTGGGTAGAAAGAAATTATGGTCAAAGAGGAAAGCTTGTCTTCAAATTCTCAGTTCCAGTTGGACATCATCTTCTAAAATTGTTAATTTCCTGGGATCTGGGAAACACCTGCTTGATGATCATAGAGGAATGAGATGCCCTGCTATCTTCCCTAAACCACTGATTTCCTAAATCATGTACTTTCATGATCTTATTTGAATAAAAAGAAAACCCTTTCTTTTTTTATGAAATGAGCACAATGTATGAAGATGACAATAGTGCTTGACATACTATGTTGCTTCCTGGTTCCAAAAAAAGGAAAGAATATAAAATGTTTTAGGAATTCTTCAGTATTCTTATGATGTACTATTTAATGTCTCAGCCCTTCTTCCTCAATCACATTTCTGGTCACAGAGATCTGGGGTCTTGTAGAGGAAAACTGTATGATTGGTGCTTCTTTAATTTATAATTTTAATTCATTACTTGAGAAATAAAAGTCCAACCTTCAATATATCAAATTATGTTCACCTGGATATTCAAGGATTATATTTGTATATTATTTTTAATAAATTACCTACTGATCTGACTGTAAGGCTAGCTAATAATTCAGGAGAGTGTATTCTTATTCACAAATATTCTGACTTTCACATTTTCCTTTTCCTCTTAAAGAATCATAATTTCACCTTCCTTTATTTCTCATCCTCTATCCCTTTTGTATATGTGTAAGTTTGATATTCCACCCCCAGTGAGAATTAACAAAATGAAGGAAGTCATGCTCAAAGAAAAATCACATCTTTAATCCTTCTGTCACATTGCTGGGTATCACAGGTACTGGATATCACATTCACTTGCTGTATTCTTGTAGTTTTGTGTTTTTTTCCTGCTAATATTAGAATACCAAATCGTTTTGCTTCTACTTTATATAAAATATATTCCAAATAATTCTTTAATTTAGTAACAATAAATACTTGTATCATTCCATAGCCATTCACAGAAAGCATCCTTCTTTTACAGTGGAAAAAATCCACTGTGTGTGTGTCTACATATGTCTGTGTGTATGATCAGAGAGAAAGAGAGAACAAGAGAGAGATAATTGTTCAGTCACATTTTATGTACATGCATTTTGTTTGTTGCCAATATTTTTCCTAGGGTCGAGAAGTTTGTCTTCAAGGACATTTCTTGCAATATACGGGATGTATGTTAAATGATAAAATCATGCTGCTTTGTAGATGTTGTCGTATTTTTTAAATCATTTTTATAATTCTCTCTTCAGATGTTCTCTCTATTAGTATTTCCATTCTGTGCATTAACTTTTGAAAAAGTTGCTGCCTCTTAAGATGTAAACCAAGAGAGTCTGGAGGAAGATGGCAGAGGAGAACATGGGGGCTAAATGAGCTCTTAGGTAGAAACCAGTTTTACTGTTCCAGTGCCAAATCTAAGGCTAGAGTCACACCAAGTATGCCATCATAGTACAAAAAGTTTGGCCAGAGAGGAAAACTTCAGGCAGCTTGGTTCCACAGATAGATTCGAACACTCTAGGGTCTGTGGCGGTGGCAGCAGCAGCTGCTACTGTGGCCACCATATCAACAGAAGGAGTCCAGGACAAAGACACGAGAGGCAGTGTAAAAGCAGATTCTACTCATCACCAGCAAAAACTGACAGAGTGAAAATCTTCATCCTGCTGACCATAGATAGTCACATACCATAGATGGCCCAGAAACCAAGGGAAAGAGGCTAATACCCTCAAGAAATCCTCACTCCTTCTCATATAGCAGCAGTGGAATGGTAGCTCATCCCTCATCCCTGGAGAAAAACTCTATCTTTGATTTTTTGAAAGAACAGGCCAGAGCAGATAACATCTAACTCAGGCCTTAGAATAAGACAGTAGGAACCATTCAACAGGTCATAGGAAGCTGTTCTGTGGGGCTCAGCTCCACCCCTGGGGAAAGTTGTCCTTCCCAAGGAGAGGGAGCTCCACCTGCGCAAGGCAGACTGTCCTCAGTGGGTAAATAGACCCAGAGGCTCACCTACCCATGCAGCATAGACAGTAACTCCAGCTGCTGGAGGGTGAAAGTGAAACAATTGGAACCTTGTTTCACATAAATCCTGAGAATAGCTCCAGGCTGGCCTGCTTGACTCTCTCAGGAGCTAGCCCATCCTAGAGCAAGCTACTGATTGCTGACTTTCCACAGCACTGCCTACAACCTAGTTCCTGAGCAGCAATTCTAAGCTGGAGAAAACAGCCACATCCCTCTTTTGTGATAGTCAAAGTAGATCACCCTCCTACTGAACCAGCCGAAGAGGATTGTCATAAAGACTCAGGTAAGGCAGAGCTTCATTTTGCCTCCTCAAACAAGCTGATTTAAGAAACTAACCAAACCACAGGAAAACCAAACACCACAAGCAAAGCAGAGACTCCACCAAGAGACTGATTACAGACACAGGGGAGACACAAGGTTCCCCCCCCTCAAAAAAAATTGAAGAACTCTTTTTTTCTGCCTAGTTTTGTTAAAAAGTTTTTTGGTTTAAAAAACTGTTGGTTGAATATTATACTTAATGGGGAAAAACTACAACCAATTATCCTAAAATCAGGAACAATGCAAGGATGTCCACTGTCTACACTCCTCTTCAATATAACCCTGGAACCCTTAGCCAGGGCAATAAGGCAAGAAAAAGACATTAAAGGGATCTGCATAGGAAGGAAGAAGTTAAACTATCCTTTTTTGAAGATGAGATGATATTCTACTTTCATTATCCCAAAAACTGCATCCCCAAACTCTTAGAAATTATAAACCACTTCAGCAAAGTACCAGGATACAAAAACAACCCACAAAAATCAGTCACCTTCCTGTACACCGACAAGGTACAAGCAGATGGGGAAATAAAGGAAGGAAGCAATCCCATTCACAATAACACCCCCCAAAATAAAATATTTAGGATTTGACCTAACCAAAGATGTAAAAGAACTATTTAATGAAAATTATAAAAAGCTTAAAGAAAGAAATTATAGAGGACACTAAGAAATGGAAAGACCACCCCCCCCACTTCCTTTATAGCCATGCTTTCCACCATGTATGCCAGGGCAGCAATTAGGGAAATAAACTTCTGCCTGAATAGCTTGTGGTGTTCTCTTCATCAGCTACCTAATGAAACCTACCTATTTAATGTACCTTACATATTGTGCCATGACTCGAATGGGGTTTTTGAGTTGGAAATGTTAGAATTTCCTAACCACAGTTTTCTGCAAACCAAACTGCCTGGAGACACCACGCAAGACTTTTCACCAACAACATGGCTGGCCTTCACATCCACATCCACACCACTTTTCTACTCTGCTGTCTCTAGCATTGACCATGTGGTAGATGTGCCATCTTGGCATCATGGGAGAAGTTTGTTCAGTTTGGATTTGTAGTTCAGTGCCAGCCAGTCTACCTGCAGTGTAGATCCACTTCATCTCTTCCAGCCTAGAAGACAGGACTCATTCCTACCTAGACCATCCTGACCTAGAACTCCTCCATGCCCCTCTCTCCCTCATGAGGTCCTGAAGACTTCTTCCAAGAGATTTGCCTCCTCCAGACTTCATCAAAGGACTCACGCCTACCAAATGACAGTTGCTGCCTGCTGCCTTTTCCCAGAAGGGACCACATCTCATCCTAATACCCCTAATGCCGATGCTCCTTGCCATCAGGAAGTAGCCAGAGAGAATCTTTGCCCTTTTTCATAATTATGAAAGGCTGGAATATTAGGTCTGAACAGGGACACCTCCCTCCCTCTTCACTAAGTCTCCACCAAGTATCTGTTACCTAGGTAACTGGCAGACCTGGAAGCAGTCACCTTCCCCTCCTGCTAGGTCACATCCTGTGCCACCTCTGGTCACACGCCTCCCATCTCATGTTAGGAGGTTCCCAGACCCTGAGGTCACATCCAGATCCAGGTTGGCATACCTTTCCCCCCACCTGGCTACACCACTTCCTCGCCCTGGCGCAGATAAGTCCTGGCCCAGGTGTGGGTCACACCCCCCCCCACCTTCCTATTTAGCCATGCTTCTCAACCATGCATGGGGTCGGGGGGGGAGCAGCAGTTAGGTAAATAAACTTATTCTCCTGCCAAAAAAAATGGAAAGATCTTCCATGCTCTTAGATAGCAGAATTAACATAATGAAAATGGACATGCTGCCAAAATTGATACACAAATTCAATGCAATTCCTGTTAGAAATCCAATGATGTTCATTTCTGAAATACAGAAAACATTCCCAAAATTCATATGGAAAAACAAAAGACTTAGAATATCTAAAGCAATTCTAGTAAAAAAGACAATATGGGAGGGAACTTGATACCAGACTTCAAACTCTACTATAGAGCCATACTAACAAAGACAGCATGGTACTGGCACAAAAACAGACCCGAAGACCAATGGAATAGAATAGAAAATCCATAAATAAAACCACACACCTATAGTCAGCTGATATTTGACAAAGGAGCCAAAGACATACAGTGGAAGAAATAGCTTCTTAAACTACTGGTGCTAGGAAAACTGGGAGGCTACATGCAGAAAATTAAAAGTGGACCCCAGCCTATCACCATGCACCAACATCAACTCAAAATGTATTAAAGACCTTAACATCAAACCTGAATCTCTGAAACTACTGCAGGACAGAGTAGGAGAGATTCTTGAATTTATAGGCAAAGGCAGGAACTTCCTGAACAGAGTACCATGGACAGAGACTGGACAAATGGGACTACCTTAAACTAAAAAATTTCTGCACATCTAAAGTTATAGCAACCAAGCTAGAAAGACAACCAACTAACTGGGAAAAATATTTGCCAGCAATATATCAGACATGGGGTTAATATCCAGTATATACAGGCGACTCAAGAAACTAATCCCTCCTAAACCTAACAACCCAATTTCTAAATGGGCAAGGGAAGTAAAGAGAGACTTCTCAGAAGAAGAGATTAAAAATGGCAAAGAAACACATGAGGAAATGTTCACCATCCCTGGTTGTAAAGGAAATGCAAATAAAGACAACCCTGAGATACCACCTTTCCCCAATCAGAATGGCCCACATCCTCAAGTCAGCCAACAACAAATACTGGAGAGGATGTGGAGAAAGAGGAACTGCTGGTGGGAATGTACACTTACACAACCACTTTGGAAAGCAGTCTGGAATATCCTCAGAAAGCTAAATACTGACCTCACCTATGACCCAGCCATAGCACTTCTAGGCATTTATCCTGAACAACAGGAACCAGTATACAAGGACACATGCACCTCCATGTTTATTGCAGCACTGTTCACAATAGCCAGGATATGGAAGCAACCCAGATGGCCCACCACAGATGAATGGATCCCAAAACTGTGGTATCTATACACAATGGAACATTATGCAGCCATTAGAAAGGACAAAATAATGGTATTTGCAGGGAAATGGATGGAGCTAAAAGAAATTATGTTGAGGGAGGTAAACAAAGAGACAAACAGCACATGGACTCCCTGATAAGTGGATGTTAAATCCAAAACTTAAAGGTGATATGACAAAGTTGACAAGACTTAAGAAACAAAGAACTCACAATTTTAAAAAAAAATTCAAAATAAATATCACATTAAGAAGAATAAAAAAAGGAAACAAAGGATGTTCACTCATCTGGTCAAATCACTACTAAATAACACTATGCTGCTGATCACATATATTGTATATATGTGCACACGAGGGAAACCAGGAGGAAGACACAGAACTAGAGGGAATCAGGGAAAAACAATACAACAGGACCCATCAGCTACACTGGTCATTGATCAAAACGCACTAAGCAACTCAATGGCAGCGATGGGAGGGAGGGAACAAGCTGGAAAGAGGGAACAGCTGACTCTATGCAAAACAAAAGAAAGGTACATATCCCAATGTGGAAGAAATAACTGTATTGTCAAAGCTCATAGAACTCATGAATGTTATTGACCACGACAGACAATTTGCCCCATGAAAGTTAGAATGTGTTTGTGACTTTAACTAGCATCACTATTCCACAATGCTGTGAAATTAGGGAAATTATGTAATCACTTAATCACAATAAATAATTTGAAAAAAACTGTTGGTTTTTCATCATTTTAATTTTAGGTTTGTTTATTTGTTTTTGTTGCTGTTTCTTTTTTTAATTCTCTTTATAATCTTTTCCATTTTGGTCCTTTAGGATTTTTGAGTTTTTTTGCCTTAATTGCTGTTTTGTTCATCCCCAGATGTATACCTGTCTTCAATTATTAGAATTTATCCTTCATTATGTGCATACTTGTTTCAGATATCAATTACTCAACTCACAAACTGTCAGTCTGAACTCCTTTAATTGTAGTAATATGTCTTTATGCTTAAATAATTTTAAATGTTTCATTTTTAAATTTTAAATTTAAAACTTTTCCTTTTTCTTCATCTCTCTTCTCCTTTCCTTCTATCCTTTCCCTCCTCTGAATTTAGGAATTAGTTATATTTTCTCTCTCACTTTCCATCACTACATTTCTCTAATCTTATTTTCTACTCACAATTCTCCCTAAACCTATTAATTTCCGATCTGCTGACTCCTTCTTTGATTTTTCTTTGTCCATTGATCCCTAGTTTATTGTTGAACTAGATTGCATTTGTACACATTTTGACTGTGTCAGTCTACACAACTACAGGACTCTGGTTGACACTTGCTTTAAAATAGTCTTCCATCTCAGAATTGGTTTGGCTTTCATACCCAAATGGGCTGAACAAGCCAGAGAAACAAAAGAAAAAAAGCAAGTCTAGGTATCTCAACCCTGCTCATGATAATCAGGCAACAGAGCACTTAATGAACAATACAGAGGGGAGTTCCCAAAATCCTCTACAAACACTACTGCTAAACATGCTGAATGAAAAGATTGCAAGCCTGCAAAGGACCCTGTGTGAGTGTGACAGGAAAATGCATGAGAATGGAATGGAAATGTGTGAGTGTGATGAGGCGAACCAAAGATGAATACAGGAATTTCGTGAGAGTGAGGAGGCTAACCAAAGATTAATAGAGGAATTGCATGAGCAGGATGAGAATACACAAAGATTAATAGAGGCATCATGGAATCCACAAACAGAAACCTAGAGTAATCCATGGAGTACACAAAAGGAATGCTGAATGAACTCCAACAGAAGGAAAGAGAGTCCAATGAAACTATCAGCAATCAACTAAGGGATTTGAGAATGAACACTGAAAAACAAATGAAGGAGGTAAAGAAGTCTATACAAGACCTAAAACCAAGCTCCAAAAAAGAATTTGAAGCCATCAAATCTGACCAATTAGAAGAAAAGGAAATAAAAAAACAAAGTAGAAAATCTTCATAGTAGGTTACAACATGCAGAAGATAGAATCTCTGGGATTGAAGAGAGCCTAGACAATAGAGAAAGAACAGATAGTACTCAAGACAAATCCAAGAAATAAGTTAGATCTATAAAAGATTTAGAAGACACCATTAGAAGGCCTAATTGAAGGCTAATGGATGTAGAGGAGGGCCTAGAGACAGAAGTTAAAGGTCTAGGAAACTTATTTAACAGGATCTTATTTAATAGAGAACTTCCCAAACATCCAAAAAGATAGGCCCATTCAGATACAAGAATCCTTTGGAACCCCAAATAGACCAGACCAGAACAGTTCATCCCATATTGTAGTCTGCACAAGATCAAGTGAGACCAAAAAGGATCCTTAAAGCTGTCAGGGAGAAACAGTAATCCACTTATAAAGGGAAAACAATCAGAATGACTGCAACTTTCTCAGCAGAGACAATTAAAGCAAGAAGAGTCGGGTAGATGTATGGCATGACTTAAAGACACACAACGATCAACCAAGATACCTGCACCCAATAAAACTGTCCTTCTAATGGGAGCACAAATAAAATCCTTCCACATCAAATAAATATTAAAGGAATATATCTCCATAAAACCTGTCCTTCCTGATCGAGAGCTCGGAGAGAGACAGAGCACGGCCTGCTTCCCCGGGCCCTCGGTGCCTTGCGGCCCCAGGCCTGAGGCTGAGCAGAGGCCCTGGGGATCGGCCTGTATGCAATCTTTGTCCACCAGACATGGGGGGCACTCGCAGCAGCGAGCTCCCCGCATCCCCGAGCCAAGCAGCAATGATTGATAGCGATGGTGCTCCACGTTGCCGGGTCCAGACGAAGGCCTCGCCCAGCTGCCATGGACACAGCGCCCTTGCGTGGTGGCAGGCATGGCGCAGCCAGGCGACCACAGCGGAGGCTTTCACGGGCTGGAGGATGGAGACCGCAAGTGACCTTGGAGGCTCGCCAGCATTCTAGGCCACTGATCCGAGACCTGGGGTGACCTCCCTGCCCCACAGAGATGCCGCACCCCGCGACAAGGACCCAGGAAGGCCTTAACAGTCCTGGCAGGTGAGCGGAGCCCCGGATGGCGGCAGGGGCAGCGGTTGGCAGCCCGGGCGGTTGGGCTGGTGCCCGCGGAGAAACGGTAGAGTGATGGCCACGGGTGACACAGGTGTCCACCGGAGCCCACCAAGGTTTGTGGGCCGCTGGCAGGCGTGTGTCCATCGTATGGAAAGGCTGCTCTCAGCTTCCCCAACCTTCTCAAAGACGACCTTTCGTCCATCTGTCCATCTGGCATTCCGGATGTGAAGAGGTTGCCCACCTGTGATAAAGGAGATGCAGGAAGTCGCACCTGTCAACGCCATGGGTTTGTAAAGACCATAGAAACGTCTTCTGGAAGTGACCTGGGATGGCAGCGTGAGACCACCTCCAGGGGACACAGCCAGAGCCGCACTCCTCCTCATTTGTTCCATTCCCTGGTTGGAGGACATGGAACAGAAGACCTGTGAGAAGGAAGAGGAGGCCGGCGAAGACATTTTCCAGCGACAACCATTGATCTCTGTGCAGCTCATCCCCCTTGCTGTATGCAGAGCTGACTGCGCTTAAGGACCTTGGATATGCTGAATGCCTGATGTATTTTAAATACTATTTTGAGGGGAGGGAGAACGGTTAACCGCTGGAGTTGTAGGCATGGTGCTTATGCCTTGGTACCCAGGTGAAAGAAATGCAAAAAGGCCACGCCAGTGCTTACAGTGAAGGGTAACATTGTCCCATTTTGTTCTACTTTCTTGTGTGCGTAGTGTATATAAAGGACAAAGGTGTCCTAACTCACATCTAGTCTTTCTAGATGTTAGAGAGTTTGTCAGTGTATGACAAAAATAGTAGACTTTGTATGTTCTGTGCTAAAATTCCTAGAAAAGGTCTTCTGAAAATCTGAGCATTCTAGCCCACTGGAGTGGCGGACAAAGGTTCTAGAATGTTCATAGTTTGAAGACACTTTTCAGGTTATAATTAGTCACATGTGTGCAGTCAGTGAAGACTGCCATGTATATAGTGGACAGACTGAGTCCTTACTTGAAAACATCTAGTCTCTCTAGATGTATAGAAGTACCCAAAGTATGTTAAGAGATAGTAAAATATCATTTTTAGGTATCTTTTTGCTAACATTCACATGAAACACTGTCTTTAGAAAATGGAATGGGGAAACCACCTCTGTGAGCAGAATGGCCTGTACTTTTATTGGTTTGGAGGAGAGGTGGAAGTGAACAATTGCAAAAAGTAATATGCTAGTGTATTCATACCTGGACATCCTCAGATGCCATTTTTCTGCATTGAGCATTTTGTTTTGCTGTGTATATAATCTATACATATATTATGGACAAAAATTCCAGTCCTAATAAAGATACTTAAAGAAGTCCTAAACATAGAAAATCAAAAAGAGCACAATAAAGGCCAAGAAACAGCCCCCAAAGAGAGAATCCAAGAAGCACAGGAAGAGCCCAGTTGGCACAGCCCCCAAGAATGTGGATAACATGGCAGGAACTACCAAACACCTCTCAGTCCTAACTCTCAATATTAAGGGACTTAACTCCCCAATTAAGTAAAAAAAACCACTGTCTAGTTGGATCAAAAAACAAGATGCTTCTATCTGCTGCCTTAAAGAGACACACCTTGCCCAACTTGCCTCCATCAGAAAGAATGACATTGCCCCATTTCTTAGGAAATGGAAAGATTTACAGTAAGTGAAGTAAGCCAGGCCCCCAAAAACATAGGTCCCATGGATTAGCTTTGTTGCAATAACTTGTACATGTGTAGGACAAATAGAAAAGGTCAAAAGTTATATACATATGATCATTTAGGATGATGTTAAGTGAAATAAACCCAAAGATTGTGACACAAATACATTTTTCCTTCTTGCAATTGTTTCTAACGTATTTATTATGTACCATGTGATTTTTATGTTTCTATGTATGTTCCTCCCCCAAATTATAATCACTATTTTCACTATATTTGATGTGTGTGCTCTGCATCTTTTATATACACTTCTCTAATTCGGAAAGGGGAAGGGAAAAAACAAAATGCTTAAATAGGGATACAGGTTGACTCATTGTAACAAGGAGATATACAATGGTGGGGGGGAGTAGTTGTGGAGGTGAAAGGGATGGGATGGTAGGGGAATAAAAAGGAGGAGCCAACAATGCTTGATAGGAAATGTACTCATTACCTTGCTCCTGTAACTGTAACCCCTCTGTACAGTATTTTTACAATAAAAATTTTAATGAAAAAAAAATCTAATATCAACTGATGCTAGAGGGGATGTGGCCTAAAGGGAACCCTACTGCATTGTTGGTGGGATCGTAAACTTGTACAACCACTCTGGAAATCATTATGGGGGTTCCTCAAAAGAGTACAAATAGAGCTCTCCTATGACCCAGCAATCACACTTTTGAGCATTTACCCAAATGATCACAAACAAGGCTATACGAAAGCTGCCAGCACAACTATGTTTATTGCAGCATTATTTACCATAACTAAGATATGGAACCAACCTAGATGCCCCTCAGTAGATGAATGGATCAAAAAATGTGATGCACACACACACACACACACACACACACACACACACACACACACACACAATATGGAATACTATGCCTCCATCAGAAAAAATGAGACCAACCCCTTTGTTAGGAAATGGAAAGACTTGGAAAAAATTATATTAAGTGAAGTAAACCAGTTCAAACAATCATAGGTTCCATGGTTTCCCTTATTTTCAATAAATAGTACATGTCTAGGGCAAGCAGAAAAGGTCAAAAGCATGTACATATGACCATATAACATGATGCTAAGTGAAATGAACCCCAAGATAGGGACACTATATTTCTTGCTGTTGTTTTTAATGTATTTATAATGTACTATTTGAATTTTTGTTTCTTTTGTATGTTCATTCCCCATGGTATAGCCCCTGTTTTCCCTATATTTAATTCTAGTGCCTGCATCTTGTTTATAAATTTTTCTAATTTGGAGAAGGTAAGGGAAATAACAAAAAGCTGAAATAAGGATACAGGTTGACCCACTGTAACAATGAGATGTACAAGACACCATGTTGAAAACAAATTTTTCAACTTGATGTGGGGGGCTGGGGGATGCAGGCCGGGAAGGATGCTAGTGGAGGTAGGGTGGGAAGGGATGTTAGGGGATAAACAAAGGAGGAGGTAACAATGCTCGATAGGAAATGTACTCATTAACATAGCCATGTAGCTGTAACCCCTAAGTATACTACCTTTACAATAAAAATATATACTAAAAAAGATGTGAACCAATAATTTATATAATAACATAATTTATTTGTTCATAGAGGTCTGTGTCCTTGTGTTTGTGTATGTATTTGTAGTGTTTGGGGGCAAAATATTTATTTCATTTTGTCCATGACAACATATATGCAATTGAAATATAGTTGTAATTGTCATGTCCTTTTCTTACATCCATTATTTTGTGTTTCAAATATTTACCTCATTATGTTTAATAGTAACAAAGTTCATAACTGTTTATTTGTGGCTGGACATGGTAACTCATGCCTGTAATCTCAACCAAACTGGAGACAGACATTTTAAGATAGTGAGTAAAACCCCTTCTGGAAGGCAGTGAGATCTATCTCAAAAGCACACAGAGGCAGGTGGTGCATATTTATATAGCTATACAGGAGATGGATTTAGAAGGATTTGAACAGAAGGCCAAGCTGGGTAAAATCACAAGATGTGCTCTGAAAAAGAAACTAAACTACGAAACTATGGTGGAGTGGCTTAAGTTGTAGACTCTAATAAGCAGGAAACCTTAAGTTCAAACACCAATAGAACCAAAAGTATTGTTTGAAATTCATTGTTTATCATTTACTACTATGCATATAATATCCTCAATACAAATCATGTTTTCAATGCCTTCTATTGCTTGTAAATTCATTTTTTTTTATTTTGGTGCTAGTCCATGATCTTGAACTCAAGGCCTCATGCTCATTCTGGCTTGGATTTTTCACTCAAGGTTGGTATATTGTCACTTGAGCCACACCTCCAATTCTGGCTTTTAATGGGAGATAAGAGTGACAAGGATTTATCCAAAGATGGTTGAAAAATACTAAAGTGTTCTCTTCCCATGGCTG
Organism: Dipodomys merriami; assembly: GCF_024711535.1. NCBI lineage: Eukaryota > Metazoa > Chordata > Mammalia > Rodentia > Heteromyidae > Dipodomys > Dipodomys merriami. The sequence goes on along the minus strand of NW_027206056.1, from coordinate 749,805 downwards.
TCATGATAAATCTCTTTTATTCTGCCCTTCACTATGTCTGTACTTGGCATTTGCGAGTGAGTAGCCAGACCTAATATAGCAAGGACTCTGCACTTTGAGAAGGAGGGTGGTTAAAATCTGGATTCAAAATGATCTGTGTCCAGCATGGAGCTGTGCCTTTCATTCTGTTAAACTGAGAAACAGGGAGACACAAGCTTAGTCCATAGTTTAGTTAACTTTGCATGCACTGATTTGATATTTTAATTGATATATCAATATTGAACTGTAAATTATCTTGACTGTATTTGCACAGAAACTTTCCAGTAAGTCATTACAGTTTTTATTCTCTGTGTCTTACAGTTCTTTTTGACAGTACTAGAGTTTGAACTAATGACCTTAGGCTTGGTAAGCTAGCACTCTTATCCATTGAGCCACACTCCCAATTGTTTTTGCCATAATTCATTGTTGAGATATAATCTGGCATATATGAAAAATTCCTGAGCTGGCCATAGACTGAGATCTTTCTACTTCTATCTCCTATATATCTGAAGTTATAAGTATGCATCACTATGCCTGGAATTCTCATATCCTTCTTATGTGTTTTTTGACATCCCATGGCAGTGGCCATGGCATGTGTACTTGACAGGTGCAACTTTAAAAGCATACACTTACATGAGTTTCACCCAAAGTTATTTGAAGTGAAATTGTTCTTTAATATAAAATTAGACTAAATACAAAGAAAATTCTGGGAATTAAGATGAAAATCTTATCAACCAGTTCCTATAATCCTAAGAAACAGAAACACTAAAACTAAGTAACCATCTAAGCATTTACCCATTATAAAGTAACTGTTATGAACAACAAAAATAATCCCAGTGATCTCAGGCTCTCTGCTACTTAGCAGGCTGAAACCATGTCTATGTGGAATGTACCTTGGGTTTTTCCTGCTCCTTCAAATTACGCTCATTGGATGGCCAAACATGTCTGGGTGGACTGTGAAAGCAGGTCTTTGCTTTAGCTTACTTTCTCTGGCTCTTGATGACCTCCCTGTCCGTCTTCTAGTTTCCCAATGAAATTAATCTCTCCTTTTCCATCTAAAGCATGTGTCTCAAGAAAGCAGTTCCATTTGTACCATTTCTATTCCAGGTATGTCTTTATAGAGTCAGGGTGAAGTGCCCATCCATAGCCACAGTCCAGCTGTTGCACTGTGAGACTAAGGTCAAATGATATGCCTCAGGGGCCCTGCCCTCCCATGCTTAATGGTGTGTGGCATCAGTTAAGTTCCTTAACTGTCTGTTTCAGTGTCCTTGTTTGTGTAACTGTTACAGTATTGTTAACTGTTTTGCAGTATCTTTCTCTGGGATTTTGCCTTCTTCCATCCATGGTCCAATTGCTTCCTTAGCTAATTTCACTCACAGGATTATATTTGTCATAAAGCTAAGTATTTTCTTCAAAGGCAACAAATCCCTGAGGCCTTTATTCACACCACATCTCCACCTCTTCATTCTATTTACTCTTAAATCCTCTGTTAGAACTTTGTCTGTAAAAGAGAGAATGCCACATGATTTGTCACTATTATTTGCTCTTAATTCACCTTTCTGTTTACCTTTCCCCCATTACTTAACTCATGATATTCAACACTGGAAACTTTTACACTCACCCTAGAAACTCTTTCAGAATGATTTTTCCTCAAGTTATTCCTTCAGAATGGTGAGATATATTTCCAGATAAAAGTTTTAATTGGTAAGACAATGTTTTATAAAATGGAAGAATTTACCTATGCATTGGTAAAGGTTAATTTATAAGTCCTAAGAAGATACATGAATGACATAAATTAGAATAAGAGCACAATGTGACAGTATTAATCACTAGACAATATGTTGGAAATGAACTTTACGCTTGCATGGGGGGGATAGGAGGAGGGTCAGAATGGGATAAAAAGAGGGAGGGGGTAAGTAACACTATTCAAAAAGAAATGTACTCATGACCATACTTGTGTAACTGTAACCCCTCTGTATATCACCCACCTTTACAATAAAAATTAAAAAAAATAAAACAGAAAATTAGAATAGAACAATCATAAGGGATGCCCAAGAATCTAATCATTAATAATACATCATATATACAATATTTTACATCATATGCAATGATATAGTGTATATTTAATTATCACATACTATATCTAACACATATAGTATATGTACGTATATATGATACATAAATTGTGTACATGTGTTCACTTGGCAACCTGAGAATTATAGGGATTCTGACTTAAAGAAGATATGCTTTATCTTGATGTTTCTCCACCATTCTTTTAATAAATGAATGACTTGAGTGTTTTTACTATAAGTGTCAAAGATTCCTAGATTTTTTAGATTGAAACAGAGATGTATTGATGTAGGAATACTTCTGTGAATCTTGGTGGGAGCAGTTGTGGAGGACAGAGGGCATAAACCCAGGAAACTCCTGACCTTCACCTCACCTTGCAGTGTTCAGATGACAGCACAGGATGGCTGGGCCTCTAGTGGGATTGCTGTCCTTTGATTTCAGTGTTATCCTGACAATGACAGCTTGACTAATAAGTGAATCTGGAATTTAGGGAAAAAAATCCTTCCTTTGTCCCTCTTTTTCTCTACCTCCATCCACCTCCACCCATCTCTCTCCATCCATCCTAGCTTTTCTTCTCTCTATCTCTTTCTCATTTTCCTTCTCTTACTTCTCAGGTAATCTAGCAGGTTGAAACTATTCCACAATAGAAGTTTATTTTAAAATTAAATAATGATATCTATAGTTCATCCTTCCAATTGATCTAAAGAAAAAAAACTATATATTGTCTCTATAGTAGTTGAAAAAATGTTTTTAAAGGTTTCAGCAGCTACTCATGATCTATCATCAGGCCAGAAATAATGAAAAATAGCTATTTGTTAAAAATGATCAGCAAAAGTCTACAACAAACATTGTACTCATTAATATGGTATTTAACATTTTAATACTCAAGTTCTATTAAAGACAAAAATTTCACAATTAGTTTCTGTATCCAGATTTATACTGAGGTTCTCCAAATGAAATTAGAAAAAATTATAATCAAAACCAAACCAAAATATGGAAAAAATACAGAAGGCATGAAGCAGATAAATGAAGAGGCAAAATGTCTTTATTTGCTGAAAAATTTTATGTACAAATTTTTCAAAATCTAAAAATAAAATATATCAAATAATAACATAATAGTGTCTTTGCCCATATTTTGAATAGCTGTTCATAATTAAAATACAAATAAATATATGGTATTCCCATAGCTATAGTTTGCAATCTTATTTTTTTATTTCAATTTTATTTTTTGTGAACATACTGTACAGAGGGGTTACAATTACATGGGCAAGATAATGAGTAAATTACTTATCGAGCATTGCAGCCTCCTCCTTTGTTTACCTTTCACATCCCTTCCCAGCCTCCCCCTGCCCCCCATCCAGTCCCCCTCCCCCCAACCAAAGTTGTAAAGTTCGTTTTTGACATGACAACTTGTACTTCTCATAGTTGCATTGGGTCCACCTGTATCCTTAAACGACTTGTTTTTCCCCATCTCCTCCACAAATTATACCTACATCAAATACAGTGAAAGCAGGGGTTATACTGTGGGGGAGGAACATACAAAGCTACAAAGAAATAATCTTATAAATGCGTTAGAAACAGATGCATGAAAGAAAAAAACATTTAAACACATATCTAAGGGTTCATATTCCTAACATCACATTATCTGACCTTTCCTGCTTGACTCATACATATACTAGATATTGCAAATAAGGTAAACCATGGGAACTATGTTTCTTTGGGCTTGGCTTACATCACTTAATATAATTTTTTCGAAGCCTTTCCATTTCCTAACAAATGGGGAAATATCATTCTTTCTGATGGAGGCATAGAATTTCATTGTGTATATATACCACATTTTCTTGATCCATTCATCTACTGAGGGGCATCTGGGTTGGTTCCATATCTTAACTATGGTAAATAATGCTGCAATAAACAAAGTGTTGTTTTGTTTGTAAACATTTGGGTAAATGCCCAAAAGTGGGATTGCTGGGTCATAGGGGAGGTCTATGTGAAGTCTTTTCAGGAACCTCAATACTGCTTTCCAAAGTGGTTGAACAAGTTTACACACCCACCAACAATGAAGTAAGGTTCCCTTCTGTCCACATCCCCTCCAGCATCTATTGTTGTTAGAGTTCTTGATTATAGCCATTCTAACTGGGGTGAGGTGGTATCTCAATGTTGTTTTGTTTTGCTTTTCTCTTATGGCTAGGGAGTTTTAGCATTTCTTCATGTGTCTACTGGCCATCCTTCTTTCTTCTTCAGAGAAGTTTCTCTTCATGTCTTTAGCCCACTTATTTATTGGGCAGTTGTTCCTTTGAGGATTTGTTGTTGGGGGATTTAATTTTTTTAGTTCCAAGTATATTTTAGATATGAGACCCTTGTCCATTGTATGGCTAGTGAAGATCTTCTCCCAATCTGTGGGCTTTATATTGATATTGCTAGCTATGTCCTTTGCCATGCAGAAGCTCTGCAACTTCATGCAATCCCGTTTCTCCAACCTCTCTTTGATTTGTTGTGTTTCTGGGTCTCTATTCAAAAAATTTCAGCCTGACCCAAGGAGACCTAGGGTTTCTCTTATTCCATCCTGTAATGTTTTCAGAGTGTCTGCTTTCACTCCAAGGTCTTTGATACATTTGGAGTTGATTCTGGTGCAGGATGATATATAAGGATCTAGTTTTGGTTTTCTACAAGTAGTTAAACAATTTTGCCAGCACCATTTACTGAAGAGGCTGTCTTTGTTCCATTCTATTATTTTAGCTCCCTTATCGAAGATTAGTTGGCTATAGGTCTGTAGGTTCATTTCTGGGATTTCAATTCTATTCCATTGGTCCTGAGGTCTGTTCTTATGCCAGTACCAAGCTGTTTTGATTACTATGGCTTTATAGTAGAGTTTGAAATTTGGTATTGATATTCCACCAGCAGTGTTCTTTCCATTGAGGAGCGTTTTTGCTATTCTGCTGCTTCAGGTAAGCATGGGCAGAATTCCTATCTTATGTTTCTAGGACAGATCCTGCAAGTGGAAACATGAGGAAAATAGCTGGGGCAGCCCAGCCTCACACTTCTGCTTCTCTGGTGGTTTATGTTAGGGCTTGTCTCACTGTGGGAGGGTGATTATAATCATGCATATAGAAATAACTTGCAGCATCTTCAGGCTGCAGGCTGCTGATGCTAAGAGTGAACTGTGTACCACGTCCACTGCCACTAAATCCAGAGGGGATTCCGGATTGTAAACTGTTTGCAGCATTGATCAGGAGTTTAGGTGCTTTCCCTGGTTTCTGTTGGTACCAGCTTAACTCATTGCTAATATCCTGACTGGCCTGACATTTGATGGTGACTCTGTCTCCAGGAGAAGCAAACACAGTAGATGGAGACTGGGTCATCTGGATGTCACATCTGATACCTGGCATTGGAAAAGTGATAAATACATACAAGGAATCTATAAATCAATAAATAATACATAGACCCAAGAATGCTATAAGAAAGCTTCATTAATAGCCAAGTATCAGTGACTACAACACAAGGAGGAAATCCTCATCATTGTCTCTCCTTACTTGGAATCCAGAGCAGCAGGAGCCCCAGGAGCTGAGTGATGGCTCTCATGTCCACTCTGTGTTCTGACTGAGCCTGTATCTGGGGTGAACAGCCTATTAAGAAGGTATTAGGGTGGTGACTTGCTGTGGGCTCATGCAAATCAGTAGGGGTTTGGGTTTGTACAGCTGCAAATCTGAATCTCTTAGTAACTGGGCTTAAACACCATCCTCGCTGTCTGTATCTCCACCGAGAAAGAGATTGCATCTGTTATCAAGCCAGTACAGATGCACCTGTAGAAATAACTTGAAGGAAATTTGGATATAGATTTTTAATGTCACATTAGAAACAGTGATATTTCATCATTTGCAAAAAATGCAAGTACAGGGTTAGAATTATGCTTAATGAAGTCAAGCTTAGAGACATAAAGCACACATGATTTCTCTCATATGCAGAAGCAAGTTCAAATGTATTAATGCATATATAAACACATAGAGGGGCATATGCAAGGGTAACAAATATATTAACCAAAGTATGACATTTACATGGGAGAATTCCAATGATGTAACTCCTTAGATAAACTAACACAGTTCAATAAAATGAATACTGGCACTTGAAAGATGTGGAGGGGAGGTCAAAGGGAGGAGTAGATGAATGTAGGGAGGAAAGTAGGGATAATGCAGTCCTAAACTCCAATGCAGATCCTGTGAAACTGAGAAAGTTGAGGGGAGGTATTAAGGAGAATAGTAAAAGGAGTGATGGTATGACATCAGTCAAGCTGCATTGTACTTATAAATTAAAAGTATGTTGTACTACTATTTAAAGATAATACTACTTAAAATAATAAATAAGCTATTAAATTTTCTGACCTTTTGTAAGGAAGAATGCTCACTTTTACAGAAGATATGTAATCCACAATATATCATATGTAAATCAATGCATGAAAGAATCGGCTGTTCAGTGTGTTTCATACCATTTGAGCGTCCAGAACCACCTTCATTACTGCTCAATGATCCATTACTTCAAATATGGAAAGGGATTCTGATTGAGGAATGGAGGGATTTTTATGTTAACATCATAGATCTGTATCTGTGTTCTTATCTCAAGACTGGCAAGAGAAGCCTCTACCTTCCCAACTTCCATGTCAATCATGAGAGATTTTCTTCCATTTATTTTGAAGAGTCTCTGTGAGTGAAATTGCTGTTAAGACATCAAACAGAGACTTACCTTTCAACTCAATTGTGGGTAGAGCAGACCCTGAATATCTCCTTACTAAGTATGACTCCACACTTTGCTTCTACTTCATTGTACACAAGGCACCAGGACTTGCACCTCAAGTGGCTCTGTGGTCACATGCAGGAAATTGCACCATCTTCCACTCTTCCTCAGTGCTTCCCATTCACCTGCTGCTTCTGCACAAAAACAAGATGACATCTGTTAGATGTGGAGATCTGTTAGCTCCCCAGAAGCCCGGGGAAATTAAGCTCCCAGGGCTGTCAGAACTGTTGCTGACATGGGCATGAATGACCTAGTCCAGCACTCCATACAGGCTATACAGGCTCTCCTACTTCTCAATGTTCCAAACCCAATAAAAAATTTCACCCACCACAATATATTATCTTAGGATAGTCATCATTTCAAAATAAAAATATACTGTATAAATTAGTTTTTAATTTATCCTATAACAACTATGTAGATGAAAAGATCTGAATATTGGATAGAAATATTGGATAAAAATGATTCTTTTAAGCACAATATCTATCACTGAACAGTAGTAGGAATTATTTAACCTCTATATACAATTTTGACGCTGATACAATAATAATTCCTTCAATTATACTTCTCTTTCTTTGTTCTCATCTTTTGAGTAACTATATAATCTGGTCTTAAACTTACAGTTTAATTAATTAAAGATATAAAATCTAGGTCTGGGAAGGTGGCTCAGTGGTAAAGCGTTTGCCTTGCATGCATGAGGCCCTGTGTTCGATTCCTTAGCACCACATAAGCAAAAAGAAAAAAGCCGGAAGTGGCACTGTGGCTCAAGTGGTAGAGCTCTAGCCTTGAGCTGAAGAGCTGAGGGACAGCACCTAGGCCCAGAGTTCAGGCCCCAAGACCAGACCACTCCCCCCAAAAAAGATATAAAATCTCACTTACATTAGAATGTTTTAAGTGAAGACTCATGAAAGGTCTATGAAGATTGTGGATGAAAATTATAGACTTGAAAACCCAGAAATGAACACATAGACATATCGCCACTTAATCTTTGATAAGGTAGCTAAAAAAATAGAATGGAAGAAAGGCAGCCTCTCCAGTGAATGGTGCTGGCAAAATTGGTTAATTACCTGTAGAAAACTAAGGTTAGATTCCTATGTATCACCCTACACCAGAATGAACTCCAAACAGTTCAAAAACCTTAGAGTCAAATCAGACACCCTGAAAACATTACAGGAAGGAATAGGAGAAACCCTAGGTCTCTTTGGCACAGGCCGAAATTTTCTTAATAGAGACCCAGAAACACAACAAATCAAAGAAAGGTTGGACAAATGGGATTGCATGAAGCTTCAGAGCTTCTTCATGGCAAAGGACATAGCTAGCAAGATCAATAACAAGCCCACGGATTGGGAGAAGATCTTCACTGGCCATACAATGGATAAGAGTCTCATATCTAAAATATCCTTGGAACTCAAAAAATTAAATCCCCCAACAACAAATCCTCAAGGAAACAACTGCCTATTAAATAAGTGGGCTAAAGACTTAAAGAGAAACTTCTCTGAAGAAGAAAGAAGGATGGCCAATAGACACTAAAGAAATGCAAACCAAGGGGGTGGGAAGGTGGCTCAGTGGTAAAGCATTTGCCTCCACAAGTGGCACTGTGGCTCAAGTGATAGAGCGCTAGCCTTGATCTGAAGAGCTGAGGGACAGCGCCCAAGCCCAGAGTTCAGGCACAAGACCAGACCAAAAAAAAAAAAAATGCAAATGAAAACAACATTAAGATTCCACCTCACCCATTAGAATGGCTAATCAAGAACTCTAATAACAACAGATGCTGGAGGGGATGTGAACGGAAGGGAACACTACAACATTGTTGTGGGGAGTGTAAACTTCTTCAACCACTTTGGAAAGTAGTATGGAGGTTCCTCAAAAGACTCCACATAAAGCTCCTCTATGACCCAGTAATCCCACTTTTGAGCATTTACGCAAGTGATCACAAACAAGACCATACTAAAGCTACCAGCACCACTATGTTTATTGCAGCATTATTTACCATAGCTAAGATATGGAACCAACCTAGATGCCCCTCAGTAGATGGATGGATCAAGAAAATGTGGTCTATATAAACAATGGAATTCTATGCCTCCATCAGAAAGAATGACATTGCCCCATTTGTTAGGAAATGAAAAGAGTTGGAAAAAATTATATTTAGTGAAGTAAGCCAGGTCCAAAGAAACATAGGTCCCAAGGTTTCCCTTATTTGCGATAACTAGTACATGTCTGGAACAAGCAGAAAAGGTCAAAAGCTACGTACATATGACTAAATAAGACGAAGTTAAGTGAAATGAACCCCAAGATAGAGACACAAGTTTTGTTTTTTCTTGCTTGGTATTGTTTCTAATGTATATATAGGATATAATGTGAATTTTTGTTGTTGTTGTTGCTTCGTTTGTTCCTCCCCCTCTGTTTTTACTGTATTTGATGTCGGTATAATTTATGGAGGGGAAGGAAAAAAACAAAATGTTTAAATAAGGATACAGGTTGACCCATTGTAACAATGAGTTGTAGAAGACACTATGTTGAAAAATGAACTTTACAAATTAGGGGGGGGGGAGGTGGTAGTGTAGTTGTGGAGGTGGGAGGGAAAGGATGGTAGGGGGAAAAAAAGGAGGAGGCAACAATGCTTGATAAGAAATGTACTCATTACCTTGCTCATGTAACTGTAACCCCTCTGTACAGTATTTTCACAATAAAAAACTCATTTAAAAATATTCAAGCACCATTTTATAATGACATCAGAATGTTATAACAATTCAAGATCATATAGAATGAACTCCAAAAAATACAAATAAAAAGGCACAGAGATGAGACCAAGAGATGAGAAATCTTTACCTTCAGATAGGACAGCTAATGATTGCATTAATCTTTTAGACTAACAACTTCATAAAGAATATTCTGCAATGGCAATGTCTGAGCAGTGATATCTGGCAGTCTCTAGTCACATATGCCCATTGAGCACTTGAAATGGAATGGATGAAACAGAAGTGTTTAGTTTATAATCTAACTAAAATGTAAATTTAAATAGTCATATGTGGCTCCCATTTACTCTATCCATGGGCACCATGTTAGCAGTAAAATCGTCAGTAACATCACAGCACAGCCAGGCTAGTGATTGCTAGCACAGAGTTTGAGTCATAGACTGAAGCATCTTCACTTCCAGATTCTCCTGGTGAAGGTGATATTGTCAGACCCATAGCCATACAACTGTGAGTGGACCTGGTCCAGAAGATGGAAACTTGGTAATTTGTAGCTTACATTGTGCACTTTTATGTTTGAAACACTTTTAGTAATTTTGTTTTAAGTTATGTTAAATTCATTGGACCTATTGGTGTTGGTGATTCTCATAATATGAGAAAAAGTTCAGCTCATATTTAACTTTTACTGTTTATTTCAGGTTTAAAAGTGCTTATAATTTTGATTTATATGCCAAAAAGTGCTCATATATACATATATATATATATATATATATATATATATATATATATATGTAAGCCAAAAGGCTTTTGGTATTTTTCAATATCATCTGACTATGGCTATGACAGAATCTTTCCCAGAGCTCAAGTTTTCCTCCTTCTAAATACTTCCTCAGTCTCACAGATACTTATAGATACTTACTTCCCATGTCCATCCTGGTGGCCACACCTGTACAATCACATGTGCACACAAACACTTGGGAAGCAGGGGACACCAGAGCTTACCACCCCCCACCTATCCTTCCTTATCTCCCTTTGTTCTTACATGGATGCAGAACATCAACAGTCCTGAGAGCTGATCAGAGAATCTCATTTTATGAGGGGAAGTGAAGAGGCTTGATAATTCAACATAAGGTTAGACCCCACTGCTGATGGCTCACATCTATAATCCTAGCTATTCAGGAAGCTAAGATCTAAGGATAATAGTTTGAATCTAGTGTGGGCAGCAATATCCAGGAGACTTTATGTCCAACTGATCAGCAAAAGTCTGAAAGGATTGGAGCTATGGCTCCATTAGTGAAAAAGCTACAAACAGCTTTCAGGCCCTAAGCTCAAGCCCTAGTACTTGTGCTTTTTGTGCATTTCACTCACCATTTCAAGAAGCAGCTCTCCCATAACTACTTTTCCTTCCATGGGTTCCTGTTCAGTTATTTCATTTGGGGATTTGTATAGTCATTGACAGAATGGATGTAATATTTTTGAAGTCAATAATCAGACTCCTGAAAAATGGCATGGACTGGAGAAACACTAGGGCCATGATTGGGTCAGGTGAGAGGATCGAGAAAAGTATCCTATCTCTTTCATCTCTGAGGTCAGAGCATCACAAGGTGATGACTCCTACCCTGGTATGATATCTTCTGTCAAATCCTCCAAACTCAAACTACTGCTTCAGTTCAAAGAATGTGCTATGCTGCTCCCTAGACAAGCTTTGAAATAGGACAGCTGGGCCAAGCCCTACAGAGATGTTTTTGTTAAGGACTGTATCACTGTGGGAGGAGTATATCTACTTTGCATGCAGTAATAAATCCCACTATCCTCAGCCTCCACATTCCTGATTTGCAGTGTGAAATCTGTGCCTGACCCACTGCTACTGAATCTGTCTGGGACCCCAGATCCTTGGTTGATAGCTCAATAGATCAACCGTTGTGGAGACTGTCCCGGTTTCTGAAAATAGCAAGATAGAAGGCTAGCTCCATCACCATATATGAGGCTCTGACTTGACCTGCAGGAGAGAGAGACCGTCTCTCCCAGGGTGACAGCCAGGGAGAGTGGAGTCTGACTCATTACAATGTCGCCACTGGACTCTGAAATTAAAATAAATGAAAAGTACAAGGTTATATGTGGTATGTAATTTTTCTGTCGTTATATATTAATTCCCAATCATTTTCATGGTTTTTCTTCTATCCTGAAACCATTCCCCATTTCAAAACATATACAAATATTAAAATAATAAATGAGGTGCTAGATCTCATGTATACTACCCACTACACAGCTGTCATAGTTGTCATCAAAGCTCAGAAACTGGTTCCATCTAGAATGTTCATCCCTCTCATATAATTAACTTCACCTGCCTCATTCTAGAGGACAAGTTCTGTGCATCTAACCCATGAACAGAATACAAACAAGAAGTAGTGGCCCTGAGGGCTCACCCTCAACTCCCTTTTCTATATCTTCATCTCCCTCTGCCCTTACCAGTGATCCAGAGCATTAGGAGACCCAGAACCCAAGAACAGAGCCTCATTTTAGCTGGGAATCCAGGAGGTTTGATCAGAAAAGTCAAGGTCAAGATGAGTCTTTATGTCAAACTAGGGCTGGACAGTCCTCCTTGGGGTGCACTATGCAAATCAGCAGGTGGGTACACCAGTGTGAGAAGAATAAAGCAGAGGGCAAGGGCATCTCTCTGGTGAAGAAAGTGACTTAAATGTCTTCTGGGTTTGAAGAAAAGACCCACAAATACCAGGCTGGCTCCAGCAGTATGTAGAAGGACCCCTCTCCCCTGATGCCTGGATCTGCAGGGAGGATGTGGTGTACTTGACCCTGTCAACTTAAAACAGTAGAGGCCCAATTCAATTGAAATGTGTGTCCAGGAAAGTGTTGGTGAAGGGTCAATTTGATTGGCCCTCCTCTAGTTATTCTAGACAAAGATACTGTACACAGACTTGAATTGCCATCATTTCTCAAGAATTCTACCCAGGGCTGGGAAGATGGCTCAATGGTAGAGTGCTTGCCTTGCATGCATGAGGCCCTGGGTTCGATTCCCCAGTATTACATAAGCAGAAAAAAAAGCCTGAAGTGGCACTGTGGCTCAAGTGGTAGAGTGCTAGCCTTGAGCTGAAGAGCTGAGGGGCAGCGCCCAGGCCCAGTGTTCAGGCCCCACAACCGGAAAAATAAAAAAGAAAGAAAGAAAAGAGTTCTACCAAATACCACTGTGGTTTGAACTAGGTAAGGAAATCAAATACCTACTTCAGTTAAGCTGAAATCACTGAAACAAAGTTAACTTTTGATTAGCAAGTTATCAACAACTGTTACAGATGTTCTTCATAAGCCAGACACTGGTGGCTCATGTCTGTAATCCTAGCTACTCTGGAGGCTGCGTTCTGAGGACAAGGTTCAAAGCCAGTCCAGGCAGAAAATTCTCCTTGTGACTCTTATCTCCAATTAATCATTCAGAAATTGGATGTGGTGCTGTGGCTGAAAGTGGTAGAGTGTTAGCCTTGGGCAAAAGAGCTCAGGATCAGCACCCAGGTCCTGAGTTCAATCACTACAAGTGATAAAAAAAAAAAAAAAGCTTCTTCATATAAGGCCTAATAAATTAAATTCCTTATGATCACTTGTGTCAAAACAAAATAACCCAGAGGATAAAATCCTCCTTACAGAGGATAAACTAATAACATTTCTAAATGAAAGGGAAAATGGCAGAAAAATTTTCCATAGTCATTTTCACAATCAGTAAATATGGGATTGCACTTCTTCAGCATAACTCTTCACCAAACTAACAACAGCATGCTTAATATTTTTCTCTCTTCTATAAGACAGAATGAACAAGAACGCCAGTTGCATGCAGTTAGTTAGTGAGACTATTGCAACTTCTATTTTTTAATCTTTCTACAGAGTCTGCTCCTGGAAAAGTTATTAACTCTGTATTAGACCCTTCTTGTCCTGCCTGCATTCCACGTGGGCAGCCACACCCAGGACTTCCACCTCATAGCAGGACCCAGCAAGAGCTGTGTTCATGTCTCAGTACAACAAATGCTCAAGATTAAGTCTTCTCTTGAGCTTTTATCAAGATCTACTAAGACACTAAATGCTGGTTTAGAGTTGTACAGGGGAATTCATATTCCACTTACACCATCCAGAGCCTGAAGAGCATACATTTCTGATGCTATTGACCACTTTTACTGTTGATGTTGGCCACATTTTCTTATGGGTTACACAAAAAGTTTCTTCTATTAAAATTATTCTATAGCAATTTTTATTGTGACTAAGTGATTACATACATTTCACAAATTTCACAGGATTGTGATATTTATAGTCACAAAGTAAGTGATACTTATAGTCACAAACACATTCTAACTTCGTGGGGTAAATTATCTTTATCATGGTTCATAAAGTTTGTTAATCCTATGAGCTCTGACAGTACAGTTATTTCTTTCACATGAGATGATATATACATTTCTTTCCTTTTGCTTAGTGTCAGCTGTTCCCTCTTTCCTGCTCATTCCCTCCCTCACATTGCCTCCATTGAGTTGCTTAGTTTGTTTTGATCAATGTCCCGTGCAGCTGATAGGTCCCGCTGTTGTATGTGTTCTCCTGTTTCCCTCTGTTTCTGTGTCCTCCTCCTAGTTTCCCTCTGATGTGCATATATATGATATATGTGGTATATATTATTTTTTAAATAAGTTTTTTATTGTGCAAATACCGTACAGAGGGGTTACAATTAAATGAGCACGGTTATGAGTACATTTATCAAGCATTGTTGCCTCCTCCATTGTTTCCCCTTCCCATCCCTTCCCATCTCCCCCTCTTTTCCTCATTCCCCCTACTCCCCATACCCCCCTAGCACCAAAATTGTACAGTTCATTTTTCAACATAATGTCTTCTACATCTCATTGTTGCAATGGGTCCAACTGTATCCATATATAAACAATTTGTTTTTTCCTTTCCCCTCCCCAAATTATACCAACATCAAATACAGTGAGAACACAGGTTATATCATGGGGAGGGACATGCAAAGCAACAAAGAAATCATCTTATAAATATGTTATTTGTAAATTATTTCTCTTATTCTTTTGCTGCTTGCTTATGCAAAGAGAATGAGCAAACTCTTTGAGATACCAAAACTGGAAGAAAGTTCCAAACTGAAATTAAGTGTCAATCACATGGAAGGGGAGATGACTAACACAGGTAATTTCCCAATAGGTTGTAACTTCAATCCTGTATATGAGTTATAAATGATCCAGCTCAAAAGAAATACTGAAATTGAAATCTTATCCTTTGATTCCCCACCCCCACCAAAGATGTGAAACCATAAGAAGACACATATATGACTAAATTTTTGTGAATTTCTATACTTTGTGTATGAGTGTGTGTGGACTTGTGTGTGTGTCTTTGGACTTGAACAGGGTCTGGTTCATGGACCTGAGCTTTTGTACTCAAAGTCAGCACTCTTCCACCTGAGCCACATCTCCATTTCTGTTCTTTTGTTGGTTAACTGAAGGAAAGATTCTCTTGCACTTTCCTTTCCTGGGCTGGCTTTGAACTGGGATCAGCAGATCTCAGCCTTCTGTGTAGGTAGGTTTTCAAGCATGAGCCACCTGCACTGGCCTCTTGTAGATACATAAGCCTTGTAGAATATCGGGATTTGAATTTATACCTCTCAAAACAGGACAAAGTATAGCTTCAGGAACTACAGTCCCTTGCCACACAACCAGGCATAGAAGGGATTCATTCTCAGGATTGGAACATTGTGAAGTTGCTGATCAGTCCTGTTGGACATTTGCCCTCAACTGCATACCAGGTGATGTTCTGCTCTTCCCAGGTGTGGTGCACTTGTAGAGGCTCAGTAGTGGTCATTGTTCTTGGCAAGTGGGATGCAGAGAAGCAGCAGAAAATATAAAAAGATAATAAGTTAAAATGTTGCCATGGATTGGAGAAAAGAGATTGATAAAAATCGCTCAAGTGACTAGGGATAGAAAAAAAATTACCTCAGCCCAATAAAAGATATAGGTGACAAAACTATTGTCTCCATCATACTAAATGGGGAATACTAAAATTATGAAATTATTTCCTCAAAAATAAGAATAAATCAGCATAACCAAGGAGATGAAGAATCCCTACAATGAAAACTATGTTAATTAAATAAATAAATGAAGTGCACAAATATATACATACATACTTATTTTTTATTTTACCTAGATAGACTTCTCTTTGCAATGTGAATCCAAAGTAATGGCACAAACCTGACTCCCCAGAGTATGTAGATATGTCATTTACAAGTCAGAAGAGGCATTAAAAGTCTGTGCTGAGGGCCATGTGAGAAAAGAATGTTAGGATAAAAAGGATCTTCTCAGTCCCTTAGAGAAGAAAAAATACATGTAATTCTACAAACAATACCAGTAATGCATTCAACTTAGTTGATGTTTTTCTGATTCTGATCCATAAACTAAGCAGGATTACACCTTCAACTGCTAGACAACATTCTTGAATTCAAGCTCACTGAGAATGGAACCTGAGTCCTGCTTCCTCACCATGGATGCAGCAGTAAGAAGAGAAGCAAGTCTGCAACTACATGTCCAAACTACATGTCAATTCCTAAGGCTGACCCTGCTCAGGGAGAGCTGGTTTGGTGAGTTTCCCTGCACTGCCATGAAGAACACAGATATATTGCGCTGGTAGACAAATTTATGGAATAGTTTTAAAATCAACGTTCTGGAAGCCAGGAAGTCTAGAGTGTCATCTGTTTTAGACTCTCTTCCTGACTGTTCACTTTCTTGTAATGTCCTCACAAGGACTTTGATGCCTGTGACAGAGACAAAGACAGAGCCATCCAGTGCCACATCTCCTCAAGACACTAGCACTACAGGACTTGCTACAGTCTCAGGGACCTCACATCACCTCATTCACTTGTTACAGACTTCTCCAAGGACACATATCTCAGGGGGACATGAATCAATCCTTAAAAGATGGACTTTGCTGATTAATAGAGGCAAAGCCAAGCTTCCAGTCTCTAAATTCCCAAAACAGAAGCCTTTCCCCCACAATTCAGCCTGCTGACAGCTCCTTCTGAGTGTCCCTGGTCCTAGTCAAAGCCTGGAGACTCTTTGTTGATTATAAAACACTAATACTGTGGTTTCCTTGGATAACTAAGGTAGATACCTCTTTTAATATATACTGTTGGGTTTCCCTACCATCTAGTGGTATTATTCTAAAATTACATGTTTTGAAAGCAGGATTCTTTTTTATTTTTATTAATGAAGTTTTAATTTTACTTTATTGTAAAGATGCTGTACAAAGGGTTACATTTACATGAGTAAGGTAATGAGTACATTTCTTGTCAAGCATTGTTACTCCCTCCTTTGTCATTCTCCCACTATCCCTTCCCTCCTCTACCTCCTTCACATCTCCCCCCCCCCCAAAGTTGTAAAGTTCATTTCCAATATAGAGACTTGTGGGTATCGTCGCTGCAATGGGTCATCCTGTGTCCTTTTTTCAGCATTTTATTATTCCCTTTCCCCTCCCCAAATTAGAAAAATGTATATACAAGATTCTATACAAAATTCAGTGTACCAAAATCAGTACATTGGTCAATTGTGGGGCTTGAACTCTGGGCCAGGCGTTGTCCCTCAGCTCTTTAGCTCAAGGCAAGCTCTCTACCACTTGAGCCACAGTGCCATGTGTGGCTTTTTCTATTTATGTGGTACTGAAGAATCGAACCCACGGCCTCATGTATGCACGGCAAGCACTCTACCACTGAGCCACCTTCCCAGCCCCAAAATCAGTACATTGAAAACAGGGAATACACCATAGGGGAAAGAACATACAAAAGAAACAAAAAAAAATCACATAGTACATTAAAAACAACAACAAAGAAAGGCCTTTTGTGTCATTATCTTGGATTCAGATTTCCCTCATGTGCAATAATTAGGATACATCTAGGATAATTTTATCAGAAAAGCAGAAAAGCTCAAAAACTATGTACATATGACCATCTAACATGATGCTAAACTAAATGAACCCTAGGATTCTTTTTTCAGGAAGAGTTATAAATTACATTTCAACATGTCCTTTTCAACTTTTCTATGGATTAAATTCAGAGTGTGAATATCTGTCTGTATCTGAGTGTGTGTGTTTGTGTGTGTGTCAGTGGTTTGCCAGTGATTAGTTGAAGAATAAGAGCTAGTAAGTCCACACAGTTGAAGACAGAGAAACAAGAGGCAAAAGCTGCATAGAGATCCCCAAATCTCTCCATGCCAAACCCTGGTAATTTACTAAGTATGAATCACTGACTGCATGTGGAGGGCTGAGTGGTGAAGTAAAATTTATCACTATTTGTTGCATGACATGGTACAGGTGGGGAGAACCAGTGGCTCACCTTGTGCTTATGTGGCTTGAGTACTGATGGTTTGCAAGGTAGCTAATGTTGGCTTCCTGGACTTTGTTTGCTGGGAAAGTATTCTAATTAGTTTGAAAGAAGCCCATTGCTCTCCCTGTGGATTTGTCACTGTTCTCAGTCACAGTTGTCAAGTGTGCTCAGAACAAGATGATTTATCTCAGGATATGGATTTGCTCACAAACTATTGAGAAGTCTTAAGGCAGAAGTTCTGGAAACCTTTCCAAGAGTGGAGTGGAAAATGGAGCCAGTAGGTTGAACCCTGGCTATGGGGTCTCTATATTCAGTTATCTCTTGCAGAGAAGAGCTGTCCCTTTCCTCCTGCTCTGAGATAATAGCACCCAGTCATGAGTGCTCAGAATCCACCTCCTGGCCTGCAGCTCTCTTGTACTAATTACATCCACATTTCACACTCCTGAGGATAAATCCAATCCAGGAGCTCATGGATTGATTCATGTTTAATGACTTTGCTTCACTAATACATACATTCCCACATTGAAACTCAGACAAAAAAAATCTGCCTCAACATTTTATTACCACTAAAAATAATATCCATTTCTCTCAATTCAGTGCTGGGGACACCAAATGCTTCTGGTGCCTAATTCATCTTCCATCATTGGTTAGAAAGTAAGCTAGGACCAAAGTTATGAAGATGTGTTACTTAGCTTTCCCTTGTTGTGGCTAAGACCTCAGTAAAAGCAAAATAAAGGCCAGAGTACTTGATTGCAACTCTTAGATCATAAAGTATAGTCTACCATGTGGGCAGTTTGGTGAAGCTCACCACATCGTACCCAAGTAACACAGGAAATGTTTACTTGGTGGCTACATCTTTCTTCTCCTCTTATTTGATGAGATCTCAGCATTTTGGAAGGGACTGTGTATAATAGGGTGGGTCTTCCTTCTTAGTCAATTCTCTCCAGAGAATCTCTCACAGCCAGGTCCAGAAGTATATTTTTTCATCTCCAAGCAATCCAACCAAGAGAACCATCATAAAAGATCATCAGGATTTTTTTCTGTGTATTTAAACCTTTCAAAGAAAATAGTGAGTATAGAAAGAAGATTATTGAGCCATATATACATGGTTTCCTCAAAGTCTACATGCTGTGTTCTTTCATGTCTTTCTTTTAGACAGTTTCTACAAAGGATAAACTATGTTTCATTGGATCCCTGATAATTTCTCTGTGTGTGTATTATAGCTGCCTGTTTATGCAGCTACATATGGAAATTTACATGTATATATACACACATCTGTGTATATATGCACACAATAAATACATAAATCTACGCACATGTTTTATACATGACCCATGTAAACACATACTAATATATGTATAAGTATGCCTATTTGTTAACTGTGAATTAATCATATTTTTTAAATCTGTACTGCCTATTAAAATATCATTTGTATGTCTCTACCTATACATTACTATATATTATTGTATATTACATCATATATTACAATAATATGGATAAAGTGATTGCTGTTCCTTACATGTTTCCATAAGTGAATTACATATTCATATATTTAGCAAATTTTTTTATTTTCACTTTTCCCCATTGCTGCTTAAATATCCATAGTTATGCAATTGGTTTTTAACAAAAATAGTATGCAATGAACCACTGGTACACAACTGCTAACAGTTATGTATATCAGCTATTCATGCTTTTAATTGGTGATTATCCTGCTGGAGCTGCTTTAACTGTTGTGCTGTTTACTGGGTCACTCAGCTGGCCTCCAACATGGATTTTGTTTGATCTTCCTCGGTGACTAAAGAGGCAGAGAATTATAGAGATTATGACCAGCACCTAGAGTTTAAGGTACATAGAGAAATTCTGGTCACAAAATATCCAGCAAAAAACACAAGTGTTTGATAAAAACTAGGCCATGTTCCACCTATCTGTACTGCTTTGGTAAGCATGACTATAGGAGATTATCTCAATGCCTAGATTCCTTTTGAGCTAGCTTCTTGATAACAATTGTCCAGTATAACTTCAACTTGAATCCATATCTTCTCCTAGTTTTGGGGATTGTAGGCAATATTTTGAATAATATTTAATCTTGATATATCTGCAGATTTCTAAAAATCATTATTATTTTGAGGCCTGAGATCATATAATTGATAAATATTTGTGTGTGTCTAAATAATTTTGCCCAGTGAAGATCTCCTTAGCAAAAATAGACTTCTCCTAAAGCCTAGTTTCTAAAATCTTGTATGGATCCTTGTTACCTGCTTAAAGTACAGATTGCTATGCAGTAGGTTTTGGTGTGTTCATAAATTTTGTGTGTGTTGTTGGGGTGAGCCAAAACTAACTCCATTTTTAATATACCTAGAGTTCCCCCCTAACACCCCTGAGAATCCAAATACTGGTTTCTCACGAGCCCCAAGGGTCAGGAAATATGCTATTTGTTGAGACCCCAGGAAATGTGGAAATTGTTTGGAAAGGCCTTAGGATTGTTGTGATCAGGTTATGTGATGTGTAGCCCTGTTTGATTATCAATAACCCAGATAGGATCTCAATAGCTCAGACAGGATCTGCAGCCCTGTTTGGTTATCAATAGTAAAACAGCCCAGCCACCTTTGCCCTTCCAAGAAGGAGCAGCCTTATGTCTGCCTCCACAATAGAGAATATCTGCCTGCTTTGTGTGTGGACCCTCAAATTCGTGTGCCAATTCAAACCAGAATGATAGGTTAGTTCAAACAGATACTATAGACAGACTGTAACCCCATTGGCCACTGACATAAATATGGAATCCTTGTGTGTGTGCTACAATCCCATTGGCCACCTGCATGTGGCCAGGCTTGACCACATGAATTTTGCCTTTAAAAATCCTAGCTCATGGGACATTCAAGGTGGCAGTTTCAGCCCCCGAATCTGTACTGTGTCTTAGTCGGTCAGCTATCAACTTCCCCAATAAAGTCATATTTTAACATGAGGCTTTCTTTCCATGAGTGGTGGACTCTTTTCCCCATAATATGTATAAAACCAAGTACATGACAGGAACAACATAAGGGAAGGAAGTGATGATTTGGCTCATATTTTCAGAGATTTCAGTTCACAGTCCTTGGATTTCTTGGCCTGTGGTGAGGCACAAGATCAGGTGGTGGGACCATATAGCAGAGGCTACTCAACTCAGGGCCCATTAGAATCCAAAGGGAAAAAATACAACTATAGGAAGTGGTAAGGGCAAGATTAGCCCCAAGGACACGGCCACAAGTGATGTATTTCCTCCAAGTGAGCCCCATCCCATACTCTTCACACTTCCCATAACATCACTCTATTGTTAACCCATCAAGGGGTGAATAAACACAAATCCAAGAGTATGAAGTAAACAGAGAGGACAAAGCTACACCCAGAGAGACCAGGTCTCTGCTAGTTTTCAACAGAACACTGAACAACATGAATAAGTAGAAAACATGAATTTCGCTGAAGAACAAAAACTGATTCATGGAAGGAAAATTTTCCTTTTTCTCCCATTTGTACCATGTGACTATGCAAGTGGAGGAATTAGTGTCTCCCCTGTTCTTGGTTGATTTCAGTGTGAAGGCCTAGAATGTTGTTCTTGATGGCCTCCTCTAACAAATCTAGTGTCAAAATATGATAATTAGCAACAACAAAGAAACTTTGTTGATACTATCTGGTGGACTAGTTATTGTTTTGGTTTCAAATATTAAGTCTAAGAAGCAGAAAATGTTACATGCTGGAATACTGAATTACAAACTATTGGGAATCAGAAAATGTTACATGCTGGAATACTGAATTACAAACTATTGGGAATCCTCAAGCAACAAACTCCTAGCAGTATCAGTAATGCCACCTCTGATAGAGCCTCTGGAGGGTCCCTCATGCCTGTGGCTCAACTTTCAGGCTATGACCTACAAAGAAGACAGCTACTCCTGTCACTCTAGTCACAGGAGGTTCACAGCCCTGCCTACAGGAACCAGAGGCCTGGCCTCATGGCTTGCAGCAATGCTTGTGTTGACTGTATTCCCATGTTGGTCACATGAAGGTTTGTCTGCTTTGTGGACACAGGGGCTGTTTCTCCCCCAATCCACATTCACATTCTGACACCATATTGCAATCTCACTTTGTTTCCTCACAGAAGATGCTGCAGACTTTTCTTTACACAGGAAAGAAACTCATCTCAAATGACAAGAGAACCAAATTCACTCAGCACCTCCCTCATCAGCATTGGGAATGTACCTATGGTCCCTGAAGAACTAAAAATTTAGTTTTAAAAATTTTAGTTTTAATTTGGTCCTCAGCTCCACTCAAAGCCTGGGCCCCCCTTTCATCCTGGAGTTCCCTTCATACAGCTGTCCCCTAACTCTCTCTGCCCAGACGCACCTGAACTCCAATCTACCTCATTTCCCTTCCCTGAGACCCTACTGCTACCTGGATGATGATGGAGGCCATGGGCTCCCTCTTGGGGGAAATACAGCTCCTCTAATGAACCTTATAATAATCTTTCTCCTGTGCCTGCCTGCCTCTGCATGTTCCCCTGCATGGATCTGTCCAATCATCTTACAGTTACATTGGTGGCTATACTTAGTGTGACACCCAGTTTTGGATAGTGATCACAAGCCTTATTACTAGAACAACCATGCTGGTACTTGAAAAGCAATGGTCTGAACCCAGCTGGGGAATGTATTGTGTCCAGGTTGGCAAGGTATGTGAGAAAAATTCAGAATCTTTCAGGATTGTTTCTTCCCATCAAGTGATGGAGATATTCTGTCTTACAGATACTAAACGACACAAAGCTTGAGATCCCATAACACTGTCAATAGAATCCAGAGACCGATTCAAGACAGAATTAAATATGAAAGATACCCCTTTACAATAGTTTTTGAGGAAAAAAAATCACACAGGCTGACCAGAAATGGATCTTGATTCTATGCCTATTGAACAAGGGCTCAGTCTCAGACTTCTGTGACATATGAACAGTCTTACAGGACTTCATCACACTCCACACTCTTAAGTAGAGCCAGAGCCACAGAACACACAAGGCCAGAGACCACTGTGCAGATTCCAGTACTGTATCAGCCCAAGATTGATTCAATCAGGAACCAGTGAGAGAATTCTGTTAAGGGCTTGATATTCATGCAGGGTTTGGGGGACAAACAGAGAAGATGCTAGACAAAGTAAAACTGGGCTTCCAGCTTCAGAACAGAAAACATAACATAGACTGTATGTATGGGCCAATACCATGCTTGATGCTTATATCACTCATTGTCTATAGTACTACTTAAGAGACACATATTTTTTTCAATAGATACCTCATTTTTTTACCTAAAGTCTTCTGGACTTTATCCTTTCATGATTTTCTCCTGCTCTTTGTAGTTTGCAAGTCATCCAATTATCATATGCTCTTCATGTCCACCCAGTCACATTGATCACAATGTCCTCCTCCTCAGCTCATTCAGACAATCTGCTCTGTTGCTTCCCAGACCAGCAACACATGAGGGCTGCTCACCCAGCCAGAGGAGAGGTTCTAGTTCAGGGATGTATCACTGTGGGAGGATCTTGTGTAGCTTGACAGCAGTAATACACCACAACAGCCTCGGTTTCCACACTGCTACATTTCAATGTGCAATCTGTACCTGACCCACTGCCACTGAATCTTTCTGAGATCCCAGATTCTCAGTTGGAAACCTCATAGATCAGGAGTTGTGGAGATTGCCCTTGCTTCTGCAGGAACCATTTCAAATATATGTTTCCATTGCTATATAGAAAGTTCTGACTAGACCTGCAGGAGATGGAGGCCGGCTCTCCTAGGGTGACAGGTAGGGGGAGTGGCGTCTGGGTCATCACAACATCTCCACTTGATCCTGAAATTAGAATAAGACAGAAGTACAAGGTTATATGCAAACATACAGAGACATGCTTTTTATTTTCATTTTGATGTATTACCTATTATTAATATTACATGGTTTGACTTATAATATAAAAATATTTTGCATCTAAAATTGTGAGTTAAACAAAACTCTTTATTCAGAGCTTATGACAATTACTTTGTTTTACTAAAGAACTAATACAGATTATGTGTTGGGGGAGAGAGAGAAATGAGCTGATTAAGTAGAAATGATTTTAAATGACTTAATTGAGAAGGAAAAGGCATCTCTCTAACTTCCATGCTCTTTAAAGTGAAAAAATAGAGATAATTTTAAGCATAAATAGGGCTCTAAGCATAATACATTATTCTCACCAAACACAGGTTTTCACTCCTTCTGCAGAGCTAAATCTCACTTACTACATCATGATTAACAAGACCTGCACATCTAACACATGGATAGGGCACAACTGGAATCTCAGATCTCACCCTGCCACCCCACTCTCATTTCTCATCCCCCTTTGCTGTTACCAGGGATCCAGAGCATTAACAGCCACAGGAGCTGAGACAAGGACTTCATTTTTAGGAGGGAAATGAGGTATCTTGACAGGTCAAGGCAAGTTCAGAGCTGAGCCTTTATTTCAGACTTAGAAAGGAAGGTCCTCCTTAGGGAGCAGTATGCAGATAGCCAGGTAGGGGCAACAGTGTGAGAAGAGTCAAGGGAAGGTAAGGCTTTCTCTTCTGAGAAAAGT
Source organism: Dipodomys merriami (assembly GCF_024711535.1). Classification (NCBI taxonomy): domain Eukaryota; kingdom Metazoa; phylum Chordata; class Mammalia; order Rodentia; family Heteromyidae; genus Dipodomys; species Dipodomys merriami. The sequence continues at coordinate 725,271 of NW_027206056.1, read as the reverse complement.
ACAAGCAGATGTGTTCTATATTTGGTGACAACCAATAAAATCCATGATGTCTTTAGCATGGAAAGAAGGACTCCACTGATAATATCTGGAATTGAGGGAAAAACAGGATGCACATCACCTCACCACCCTAAAACAGCATCAGAGGCCCAATGATATGCAGCTTTATATCCAGGAGAGACTCTAGGAAAGGAATGGACATTGTGCCTGGGTCCTCCATTCCTCCCTCATCTAGTCTAGAGAAAGACACAGTGTCAAGCATCAGCAGCACTGATTCTCAAAACAATTCACCAATAAAAGCACAGAGTTGAGCTAGATGAAGAGGCATACCATAGTTAACAAGTTATTTCTTAGGGATGCTAGCACCTCTATTTGCCAGGATCTTCATATTGAGATGTAGTGTATAGAGCTGACAAGGATAGGCTGGGAAGGTGGCTCAGTGGTAGAGCGCTTGCCTTGCATGCATGAGTCCCTGGGTTCGATTCCTCAGAACCACATAAGAAAAAAGAAAAAAGCCGGAAGTGGTGCTGTGGTTCAAGTGGTAGAGCACTAGCCTTGAGGTAAAGAGCTGAGGGACAGAGCCCAGGCCCAAAGTTCAGGACCCACTATCATACCCAATATATGTATATGTATATATATATATATATATATATATATATATATATATATATATATAAAGCTAGGTCCAAAGAAACATAGGTCCTATCGTTTCCCTTATCTGCAATAACTATGTCTTCGATAAGCAGAACAGGTCTAATAGCATGATATTAAGCGAAGTGAACCCCAAGATAGGGACACAAGTGGGTTTTTTCTTCCTTGCAATAGTTTCTAATGTATTTATAAGGTACCACATAATTTTCTTGTAGCTTTTTATGACCCTCCCCCATGGTATAACCCCTGTTTTCACTGTATTTGATGTTGGTATAATTTGGGGAGCAAAGGGAAAAAACAAATTGTTTAATTTGGGATACAGGTTAACCTGGGGTGGGGGAGGAGAGAGGGAAATGTACTTCTGGAGATGGTAGGGAATAAACAAAGGAGGAGGCAACAATGCTTAATAAGAAATGTACTCAAAACCTTGCTCATGGGATTGTAAACCCTCTGTACAGTATTTTCACAATTAAAAAAAAACTTACTTAAAAAAAGTTCCGTTGTGTGCATAGAGTAATAAGAAGCTGATCTGTACACAGGGATCTCAGGGTCACTGTGTCACTGATGTCTCACAGGGTAGCTGCCATGTAAACCAGGACAAAGTGTTTTGTGTTTATTTGTTTTCCTAAAATGCCTTCAAAGTTATGTTTAAAAGTATTCTTCTTATTTAAGATGTAAGGCATAACATTGATAGATAGTGACATTCTGTGAAATACACGTATAAGCTATTTGAGATGAAAGGACTGTTTCTACCATAGACACTGCCTATGTGTAATCCTAATCACTCAGGGAGACACAGGAAGCAATATGGAGAGTTTCAGGTCAATCAGGACACACATGCAAAAGCCCTGTCTCACCTGACATCGCCTTGCTTCATGGAGTAGTTTTGGCAGGAGCAGAGAGGGAGCATTGGCAGAAATAGCATTTGTTCAATAGTTTTGTCTGCCCCTGGCACTAAAACCAACTCTCTGTGTGGTTTGTGGTTCTTTTAGATATTCAAATGCTTCCCTAGTAAAAGCTCATGATATAGTCAGTGGATAATTTTATAAATGTTTTCTGTCTGTTTGGGACTCAGTAAGTATAGAACTTCTCCCAGAACAGCTGTGGCTGTCAGATTATTCCATGTTTTATCACCAGGGAAAGTTGAGAAATTTTAGATCTATCAGTGACAGAGGGATTAGGAGAACTTAAATGTAAAAGACAAACTGGTAAGGATGGACCTTTCCTAAAATGATACCTGTGCTGAGGGAAATAACAGAAGTCTATTGGTATGTCTGAGTGGTCTGTGCATTTTCTGAGAGAAAATCCAATACATATTCAAGTCTCAGTTCCACTGAGACTTCCAGCCTTTGCTTATTGTGGGGCTTGTTTGCGATCTAATGGTAGGTTTTTGGAAAGCAAAAACATATTCTTCTAACATAAGAGGCAGGTGAGAAAAGGCTTCCATTAGAGGAGGAACGGAGGAGGCACACATGGAGCATAGCATTATGCAGAGTCAAACTTCAATTTGTAGATTTGTGAAAAAAAATGGGACTGTGCCAAGAAGACCCCTGTTTTCATTGCATTTGATGTCTGTATAATTTGGGGACTGGAAGGGAACAAACAAATTGTTTAAATAGGGATACAGGTGGACCCACTGCAACAATGAGATATACAAGATGTTATGTCAAAAAATGAACTCTACAACTTTGGGGGGGTAGGGAAAGGAAAGAGAAACAAGGGAGGAGGCAACAATGCTTGATAAGAAATTTTCTCATTACCTTGCTTATATAATTGTAACCCCTCTGTATGGTATTTTTACAATTAAAAAGTAATACTAATGGTACTTTCAGAATCGTGGGTTGATTAAGCAACAAGGTTTTAACATCTGAATCATATAAATAATTTGCTTTATATTTAACAAACATATTCTATTTATTTGGTGATGTTTAGTAACATTCCTATTTAAAAAATCTTTCTCACTTTTAAGCCTAGCTTGTGATTCATTCTTCAATTCCTAGCTACTAATGTTTCTTGAGTCATTCTGCATGAGATTTGACTCTGTAACTCTCTACAAACTATAGAAATGGCATGCTGCTGGTAGATGTTTTTGTCTTTGTCTTTAACTTTTGGTAATAAGTGATAAATTGACTTCTGCAGTAACATTATAAATTCTGGTTCTCGGAGTCCCTGGAAGCTGAAGTAATCCAAGATCCCAGTTGGACAAGGTCTCTGGTATGACATCCTCTGTCAAGTCCTCCAAACTCAGACTACTGCTTCAATTCAGAGAATGTGCTATGCTGCTCCCCAGACAAGCTTTGAAATAGGACAGCTGGGCCAACCCTACAGAAATGTTTTTGTTAAGGACTATATCACTGTGGGAGGAAAACCTATATCTTGCAAGCAGTAATAAACCCCAATATCTTCAGCCTCCACCCTGCTGATTTGCAGTGTGAAATCTGTGCTTGACCCACTGCCACTGAATCTGTCTGGGACCCCAGATGGTCTTTTGGAAGCCCAATAGATCAGCAGTTTTGGAGACTGGCCAGGTTTCTGCAAGTACCAATATAAACGGCTATCTCCATCACTATCTATGAGGCTCTGACTAGACCTGCAGGAGAGGGAGACCTTCTCTCCCAGGGTGACAGGCAGGGAGAGTGGAGTCTGAGTCATTACGATATCGCCACTGGACCCTGAAATTAAAAATAAATGAAAAGTACAACGTTATGTGTGGTATATAATTTTTTCTGTGGTTATATATTAATTCCCAATCCTTTTCATGGTTTTTCCTTCTATCTTGACATTCAATATTTCAAAACATACACAAATATTAAAAAGCAAAAATGAGGTTCTAGATCTCATGTATACTATCAACTACACAATTGTCATAGTTGTCACCAAAGTTCAGGACCTGGTTCCATCTAGAATCATCATCACTCTCATATAATTAACTTCACCTGCCCCATTCTAGAGGACAAGTTCTGTGCATCTAACCCATGAACAGAATACAAACAAGAAGCAGTGGCCCTGAGGGCTCACCCTCAACCCCCTTTTCCATCCTCAGCTCCCTCTGCCCTTACCAGTGATCCAGAGCATTAGGAGACCCAGAACCCAAGAACAGAGCCTCATTTTAGATGGGAATCCAGGATATTTGATCAGTGAAGTCAAGGTCAAGATGAGCCTTTATGTCAAACTAGGGCTGGACAGTCCTCCTTGGGGAGCACTATGCAAATCAGCAGGTGGGTGCAGCAGTGTGAGGAGGACAAAGCAGGGGGCAAGAGCAACATTCTGGTGAAGAAAGTGACTTAAATTTCTTCTGGGTTTGGAGAAAAGACCCACAAATACCAGGCTGGCTCCAGCAGTGGGTAGAAGGACCCCTGTCCCCTGATGCCTGGATCTGCAGGGAGGATGTGGTGTACTTGACCCTGTCAACTTAAAACACTAGAGGCCCAATTCAATTGAAATGTGTGTCCAGGGGAGTCTTGGTGAAGGGTCAATTTGATTGGCCCTCTTCTAGTTATTCTAGAGAAAAGTATTGTACAGAGACTTCATTTGCCATTGTTTCTCAAGACTTCTATCCAATATCGCTGTGGTTTGAATTAGGTAAGGAAATCAAATACCTACTTCAGTTAATCTGATATCACTGAAACAAAATTAACCTTTGATTAGCAAGTTATCAACAATTATTAGAGATATTCTTTATAAGCCAGACGCTGGTGGTTCATGTCTGTAATCCTAGCTATTCTGGAGGCTGAGTGCTGAGGACATGGTTCAAAGCCAGTCCAGGCAGAAAATTCTCCTTGTGACTCTTATGTCCAATTCATTCAGAAATTGTAAGTGGTGCTGTGGCTGAAAATGGTAGAGTGTTAGCCTTGGGCAAAAGAGCTCAGGATCAGTGCCCAGGTCCTGAGTTGAATCCTTACAAGTGATTAAAAAAATAAGATTCTTCATAAAGGGCCTAATAAATTAAGTTTCTTATTATCACTTGTGTCAAAACAAAATATCCCAGAGGATAAAATCCTCCTTACAGAGGGTAAACTAATAATATTTCTATAGGGAAGAGAAAAATAGCAGAGAAAACTAAATTCATTCATTCATTCATTCATTCATTCATTCATTCATTTTGCATCTGGTTGTGGGTCCAGAACTCTGGGCCTGGGTGCTGTCCCTCAGCTCTTCTGCTAAAGGCTAGTGCTCTACCACTTGAGCCACAGCACCACTTCCAGCTTTTTTTTTTTCCTTTTGCTTATATGGTGCTGGGGAATCGAACCCAGGGCCTCATGCATGCCAGGCAAGCACTCTACTACTGAGCCACCTTCCCAGCCCCAGAAAACTAAATTTTACATAGGCATTTTCACAATCTGTAAATATAGGATGACACTTTTTCAGCATAACTCTTCACCAGACTAACAACAGCATTCTTAATATTTCTCTCTCTCTTCTATAAGACAGTATGAACAAGAATGCCAGTTACATTCAGTTAGGTAGTCAGACTATTACAACATCTATTTTTAATCTTTCTACAGAGTCTGCTCCTGGAAAAGTTATTAACTCTGTATTAGACCCTCCTTGTCCTGCCTGCATTCCATGTGGGCAGCCACAGCCAGGATTTCACACCTCATAGCAGGACCCAGCAAGAGCTGTTTTCATGTCTCAGTATAACAAACACTCAAGATTAAGTCTTCTCTTAAGCTTCATCAGGATCTACTCAGAAACTGAATGCTGGTTCAGAGTTGTACAGAGGAATTCATATTCTACTCAGCTTGAAGAACATACATTTCTGTTGCTATTGGACACTGTTTGTGACATTTTCTTATGGGTTATACAAAAAATTTCTTCTAATAAAATTTATTATAGGAATTTTTATTGTGATTAAATGATTACATAAATTTTTCAAGTTTCACAGGATTGTGATACTTATAGTCACAAAGTAAGTGATATTTATAGTCACAAACACATTCTAATATTCTGGAGTAAATTATTTATATCATGGTTCATAAAGTTTGTTAATTCTATGGGCTTTGACAATACAGTTATTTCTTCCACATGGGGTGATAGATACATTTCTTTCTTTTTGCTTAGTGTCAGCTTTTCCCTCTTTCCTGCTCATTCCCTTCCTCCCATTGCTTCCACTGAGTTACTTAGTTCGTTTTGATCAATGTCCAGTGAAGCTGATAGGTCCCACTGTTGTATATTTTCCCCTGTTACCCTCTGTCTGTGTCCTCCTCCTATTTTCCCTTTGATGTGCCCTTATATACCATATATGTGGTATTATATATTATTTTTAAATAAGTTTTTCATTGTGAAACTACCATACAGAGAGTTTACAATTACATGACGAAGGTAATGAGTACATTTCTTATCAAGCATTGTTGCCTCCTCCTTTCTTTCCTCTTCCCATCAATTCCTATCTCCCCCATTCCTGTTCCTCTGACCCCTGCCCTCACTATCCACCCCCAGCACCAAAGTTGTAAAGTTCATTTTTCAACATAATGTCTTGTACATCTCATTAGCACAATGGGTCCACCTGTATCCCTATTTAAACAATTTGTTTTTTCCCTTCCCCTCTCCAAATTATACCAACATCAAATACAGTGAAATCATGGGTTATACCATGGGGAAGAGACATACAAAGCAACAAAGAAATTATCTTATAAATATGTTATTTGTAAATTATTTCTTTTATTCCTTTCCAAACTCTTTCAGATGCCATTACTGGAAGAAAGTTCCAAACTGAAATTATATGCCAATCACATGGAAGGGGAGATGACTAACACAGGTAATTTCCCATTAGGTTGTAACTTCAATCCTGTAGATGAGTTATAAATGATATAGCTCAAAAGAAATACTGAAATCTTATCCCTTCATACCCCCCACCAAGGATGAGCAACCATGAGAAGACTCATCTTGTGCATTTATATACTGTGCGTGTGTGTGTGTCTGTGTGTGTGTGTGTGTGTGTGTGTATCTTTGGACTTGGACTCAGGGTCTGATCTCTGGTCCTGAGCTTTTGTACTCAAAGTCAGCCCTCTTCCACCTGAGCCACATCTCCCTTTCTGTCCTTTTGTTGGTTAACTGGAGGAAAGAGTCTCTTGCACTTTCCTTTACTGCCCTGCCTTTAAACTGGGCCAGCAGATCCCAGCCTTCTGTGTAGGTAGGTTTTCAGACATGAGCCACCTGCATTGACCTCTTGAAGATACATCAGCCTTGTAGAACACCGGGATTTGAATTTATACTTGTCAAAACAGGACAAAGTATAGCTTCAGGAACCACATTCCCTTGCCATACAACCAGGCATGGAAGGGTTTCATTCTCGGGATTGGAACATTGTGAAGTTGCTGATCAGTCCTGCTGGCCATTTGCCCTCAACTGCATACCAGGTGATGGTCTGCTCTTCTCAAGTGTGGTGCAGTTGTAGAGGCTCAGTAGTGGTCATTGTTCTTGGCAAGTTTGATACAGAGAAGCATCAGAAAATATAAAAAGGATAATAACTTTAAATGTTGCCATGCATTGGAGAAAAGCACTTGATAAAAATCTCTCAAGTGACTAGGGATAGAAAAAATATCACCTCAGCCGAATAAAAGATATGTGATGAAACTATTGTTAATATCATACTAAATGTGGAAAACTGAAATTATGAAATTATTTCCTCAAAAATAAGAATATATAAGCATAACCAAGGAGAGATAAATCATGTCTACAATGAAAACTATAATAACAAAACTAAATAAGTGAAATTCACAAACAAATATATACATACATATACTTCTTTATTTTACCTAGATAGACTTCTCTTTGCTATGTGAATCTAAAGTATTGGCATAACCCTGACTCACCAGTGTAGATATGTCATTTACAAGTCAGGAGAGGCATTATAAAGTCTGTGCTGAGGGCCATGTAGAGAAAAGAATGTTGGGGAAAAATGATCTTCTCAGTCCCTTACAGAAGAAAAAAATACATGTACATCTACAAACAATACCATTTATTTGATGTTTTTCTGATTCTGATTAAAAAAAAAAAAAACTAAGCAGGCTTACACCGTCCAATGCTAGGAAACTTTCTTGAATTCAAGCTCACTAAGAATGGAACCCGAGTCCTGCTTCCTCACCATGGCTGGAGCAACAGGAAGAAGAGAAGCAAGTCTGCTACTACATGTCCAAACTACATGTCAATTCCTAAGGCTGACCCTGCTCAGGGAGAGCTGGTTTGGTGACTTAGTTTCCCTGCACTGCCATGGAGAACACAGATATCTTGGGCTGGTAGATAAATTTATGGAATAGTTTTAAATCAACATCTGGAAGCAGGAAAGTGTAGAGTGTCATCTGTTTTAGACTCTCTTCCTGACTGTTCACTTTCTTGTAATGTCCTCACAAGGACTTTGATGTCTGTGACAGAGACAGAGACAGAGCATTCCAGTGCCACATCTCCTCAAGACACTAGCACTATAGGACTTGCTACAGTCTCAGAGACCTCGCATTACCTCACTGACTTATTACAGACTTCTCCAAGGACACATATCTCAGGGGACATGAATCAATCCTTGAAAGATGGCCTTTGCTGATGAGGCAGGAAATAGAGGCAAAGCCAAGCTTCCAGTCTCTAAATTCCAAAAACACAAGGTTTTCCCCCACAATTCAGCCTGCTGACAGCTCCTTCTGAGTGTCCCTGGTCCTAGTCAAATACCCAAGCCTGGAGACTCTTTGTTGATGATAAAACACTAACTCTGTAGTTTCCATAGTTTACAAACCTAGATAGGTCTTTTAATATATATTGTGGGATTTTGCTGCCACCAAGTGGTACTATTTTAACATTACATGTTTTAAAAACAGGATTCTATTTTTTTGTTTTTATTTTACTTCATTGCAAAGATGCTGTCCAAAGGGTTACACTTACATGAGTAAGGTAATGAGTACATTTCTTGTCCAGCATTGTTACTCCCTCTTTGTTGTTCTCCCACTATTCCTTCCCTTCCCTACCTGGTTCACCTCCGCCTCAAAGTAGTATAGTTCATTTCCAATATAGAATCTTGTGGGTATCATCATTGCAATGGGTCATCTTGTTTCCTTGTTTCAGCATTTTTATAGAATCTTGTGGGTATCATCATTGCAATGGGTCATCCTGTTTCCTTGTTTCAGCATTTTGTTATTCCCTTTCCCCTCCGCAATTTAGAAAAATGTATATACAAGATTCTATACAAGGGCTGGGAAAGTGGCTCAATGGTAGAGCGCTTGCCTTGCATGAATTAGGCCCTGGGTTCTATTTCTCAGCACCACATAAACAAAAAGAAAAAAGCTGGAAGTGGAGCTGTGGCTCAAGTGGTAGAGTGCTAGCCTTGAGCTAAAGAGCTGAGGGACAGCCCCCAGCTCCAGAGTTCAGGCCCCATGACCGGACCCCCCCCAATAAAAAAAAGGGGAATAAAAGAAAGTTCCAATATAATAATTTTGACAAATTTTACGGTTCTGCTATTTTGAACAGGACGGAATTATTTTAGGGTCACAAGCAGGGAATTCCCCTGTGACCTGTCTCCTCTACAGGCATGAAACCCCTTTTTGCAATCTGCTGATCATACTGGAAGCAAATTTTTGTTTGTTAGGACTATCAACTTTTTGGCCTATGTACTCAGGATGTTTTTCCAGAAAACACAAATCCATACTTAGAAATTAGATAGTCACAGCTGTTTGAATTGGCATTCGTAATAATATTTTTATTCTTGACTTCCATATCTCTATATAAAACAGAATGAAAAACACAGTTTGGAACAGAATAAACATGAGTATATCACCTAAAATCTGGATATGGTTAGTAAACTCTAGGGGATTTTCTCATAGCTTTCAGACTTTTCATAAACATAAATAATAGAAACCAAATGAGGTGGTTTATACCTATAATTCTAGCTACTCTGAAAGACTGGAAAATACACAAGAGACCTCCATCTCAATCAATAAAAGCTGGGTGTGCCAATGTGTGGCTTGTCACCCTACCTGCATTGGACATCAAACTAGGAAGTTCACTATCCAGGTAGCCTAGGAATAAACAAATGCAAGACTCTATCTCAAAAACAACCAAAGCATGCTGGATGTGGCATGATTCAAGAGGTAAGGTGCCTGCCTGGCAAATGCAAGGCTCTGAATTCAAACCCAAGTACCTACCAAAAAAATTAAAAGTAAATAATATGAAATAATTCTCTAGATAACTACTCACTTAGTGTAATTATCTTATGGATTCTCCAAATAATCTTGTAGTGAAGGCAGAGAATTGAATGAGCCAGATCAATATACTACTCCAAAATCGTAGAGTGGCCCAGAGGTCAGCTTTAAGATCATTCAATGTCTGGATCTTACTGTTCTTAGATACACAATCTTATGGGGGAAACAACGAATGTATAAGTACAATGCATATATTTACACCCTTCATCCAGTTTCACTTGTTGAAATCCTAACTCAAATGTAATGTTATAGAAGTGGGCCTTTGTGTGTATGTGGATGGTAATTAAGTCATGGAGGCAAGCCTTCATGAATGGGATTTAAATAAACAAAACCAAATAGATTTCACTCCTGATCTTTAATACAGAGCATCACTCAGAAAAAAAAAATCCTGACTACGCTGGCATTGCGATCTTGGACCTCCAGGCTCCAGAATGTAGAAATAAATTTAGTGTTTATAACCAATACAGTGTCTGGTAATTTGTCATCATAGGTCAAAAGAATGAACAGTAAGCTATCTGAAAAGCATTGTTGTGTTTTCTCTATGTTTTATTTTTCCATCTTTCCAGAGTCCCTGTGATATTGAAAAATGTTAAGGCTCCATAGGGAAAAGTTTTAAAACTGCCTTTTTGTCCAATTCTGACTTCAAAAATTTTGGAATGTAAGGAATGACATCAAGTACTCAAGAGTCCTAAGACAGGACACTTGATCCTCATCTGCTTTGCTCTTCAGCACCTGGTGCAAATTTACACTATATAAACAAGTCAACTACGGGTAGTTATAATACATTTTAAAATGCATAGCCAGAAAACACTTTATGAACACTCTCTCACTATAGTCTCACTGGCTCCCAAGTCCAAAATAGGAAACTAAGGCTTAAAGAGAGGTAGGTAATTTACACAAGTTTGCAAAATTGGTATATTTGTACATTTTAAATGCAGACTAAACTATATCCATACTTAGGCTGTCATACCAAGTACATTTATTTTCCTGCAGAAATAGAAGGCTCACGAACTTTTTTTCCATGTTCTACACTCATATGTGCTACCATGATATCTCAATCCTGGCTGCCCACAAGTCATATCAGCTGAAGTTGATACATCTGTACCCACTCAAATACAAATGGCTGAGACTTGGGCAACTGTACTTTTAACTCTCCCATGCAGTAATAATGTGTAATTAACAGTATGAAATCCTGGGCTAGAGAATAAAACTTCTATGATGATGCTAGGCCCACTTCGCAAATCTTTCTTTGTCTCTTTCTTCCTTCCTTTTTAGTGCTGGGGATTGAACCCAGGGCCTTGTGCATATTAAAGCAAGTACAACAACATTAAGCTACATGGCCATTTCCATCTCTCCAATTTGATTTACTGCTACCCTGTTCCTGATACTTTGCATTCCTTGGTCATAGTATTTGTGGACTACTAAACTTCATAAGCTTTTCATCTTTTTTCTCCCTTTCCATGTATCAAGACACTGTGCAAGAAGGATTTTCCTGACCTCCCAAGACAGAGTTCATGGCTCATCATCAGGTTTCATTTTACCATGCATATCACTCTATTATTACATTTATAATAACAACTCATTTAAATAATTGTTCTTATATAACCAGGAATAGAATTTTTTTTTTTTTTTTTTTTTTTTTTTTTTGTCGGTCGTGGGGCTTGAACTCTGGGCCTGGGCGCTGTCCCTCAGCTCTTCAGCTCAAGGCGAGCGCTCTACCACTCGAGCTACAGCGCCACTTCCGGTTTTCTGGTGGTTTATTGGAAATAGGAGTCTCACGGTCTCTCCTGCCCGGGCTGGCTTTGAACCGCGATCCTCAGATCTCAGCCTCCTGAGTAGCTAGGATTACAGGCGTGAGCCACCAGCGCCCGGCAGGAATAGAATTTTTCTTGTCTTGTTTTCCTCTTTTTGACTTAGTAAAAATCTCCTGATTTTGTAGAACTGTTTATTCTCCATGAATATTGTTTCAGGACATTTCTGCATAATGTCTATAATAAAATTAAGAGATTTCCAGCCAAAGAAGATAACTCAGCATTCTAGAGGTTAATGACGATACTCTGGGTTCCTGTGCGCTGGGCACTGCATTTGGCATCTCAGTTTTACATCAATGGACAATCTATATTGAAAGTTGCTTTCTTTTTGGTTTCCTGTTTTGAGCCATATGAAGTGTTTAAGGTGTATAGCAAGTTAATTGTGGAAGTATGAGCTAGTAATCTTTTTTTAAAAATATTACTTATTGTAAACATACTGTATAGAGTTGTTACAGGTACATGAGTAAGGTAATGAGTACATTTCCTATTGAGCCTTGTTACCCCCTCCTTTGTTTTCCCTCTACATTCCCTTCCCTGCCTACTTTCCCAACTCCTCCTTCCCTCTACTCCCAAAGTTGTGAAGTTCGTTTTCAACTTAGTGTCTTGTACATTCCATTGTTTCAATGGGTCAACCTGAATCCTTGTTTCAGCATTTTTTTATTTCCCTGCCACTCCCCAAATTAAAAAAAATGTATATACAAGATGCAGGGCACTGGAACCAGGGTTATATGAGCTGGTAATCTTTAGCCTTCAAATCTTAAAACAAAAATAAGCAATGCATGATACAATTTGTTCATGAGGGTATTCTCAACCTCCTCATTGATGCTCTGATTCTTCCATTAAAGTATAATCTTGTTAGAATCAAGTTTTGATCCAGGCTAAAATGCAAATACCAATGGAAATGATGACATTAAGTTGTTGTTAGTTAATTATGCCTTCCTATTAATGAAATAACTTGGAAAAGGTTTTTACAAAAACTGGATGATAGCAAGAGGGATTTTAGAAAAAGGCATATATAGTGGGTAAGGTGTATAAAATTATACAAAACTGGAACTGCATGCTGGGAAAAGAATAATTTCACAGGGAGGAGTAACTTACTTTTTTAGATGAGCCAAGTTAAGATGGATTATCATGTAAGAAGGAAGTTTGTATTTTGTTCTTTCTAAAAACTAGCAGATACTTATCTATTTATAAAAATAAATACTAGAATGAAAAATTCAAAACAACTTTAATGATGCATTTAATATTTTGGAGACAACAAAGATTTTCAGTGTAGAGACAGTTCAATAAACTATGGTATTTATAAGCACTGGACTCCCATGTAATCATTATAAGTGATGTTCTTAGAACAGTGCAATTTCTTAGGATGTTATTAGATAGGAAATATATAGATGAAATAATGTGATGAAAAGTCAAGTTATAAAGTACACTCACACCTGTAATCCTACCTACTCATAAGAGTGAGATTTGAGGATTATGGTTCAAAGCCAGCCCCCACAGGAAAATCCATTTAACCACCAAAATGCCAGAAGTGGACCTGTGGCTAGCCTTGAGAAAAAAAAAAAAAGCTGAGAACAATGCCCAGGCCCTGAATTCAAGCTCCAATTTTGGCAATAAATAAATGAATAATCAAATAAATATATGACTCTGAAGTTGTAGGAAAATATATATATGAATATATGCATATATGCATATATGCATGGCAGAAAGTTCTAACCATGGTGTTCCAATGTTGACCTCGTGGAAGTCCAAAATGGGATCAGCATAAACATTTACTTAAAGAAACTCAAAAGTGACAATATGTTGGAAATGATCTGTCAACTTGGGGGGCATTGAGAGAGAAAGGGAAAGAGGAAGAAAAATGAGGGAGGGGGTAACAAGTTAGACAAGAAAAGAAAGTAATCATTACCTTTCTTATGTAACTGTATCCCTCTGTACATCACCTTGACAATAAAATTAAAATAAAAAAACTAAAAAAGAAAACCAAAAGCCTTTACTTATTCTATTTAAAACTATATTTTAAAAGAATTATAGGTGTGTTTTAAAGTTCTAATTCATTGCCCCACTCTACTGGACTGGAATATGGGGAGAATTATTTACACGAGTCCATGAGTAAGAGCCCCAATAAGAATTCCTCAAAGAAATGTAAATGGTAACCAAAGGGTCCTACTCATAATACCTTCCCTCTACAGCAAATCACACAATCCCCCAAATCCACATAATTTGATCATTTAAAGGCAAATGATGAACCAACTTCTCCATTTGTAGAAATACATACCTGTGACAAGGATGGAAAAGGCACTGAGAACCAAAGTGAAGGATACACAATTTTGAGGAAGATTGCATAGAGAAAGGAATGTGTTCCACATATTTCCAACTCTCAGTCTGGGAAAGTCAGTCATCCTTGTCATACTAATAAAAACCACAAAAAATGCTAACTGTGGGATTCAAAAAGATTGCATGAGAACATGTGTTCATTGTGACAGCACAGCAACTTCAGTGCAAATTACTATGTCTCTCTTTCCTTGCCTTATTCCCACCTCATTCTTCAATTCTGAAGGTGAGATTCTGGGGAGCCAGTTCTCTTGGCTCCAGTAATTAATGAAAGGGAACAGGTGATTGGAGATAAAATTTCTTCACACAATTCTTGGATTCTCATTCTTTATTAAGCTTACTGAGTACTAATGGGATTATAAAACACAAGACAGTCTTAACTTTTCCACTAATTTTTTAATTTTGTTTTTTTTTGGGGGGGGGAGGTCTGGTTGTGGGTCCTGAACTCTGGGCCTGGGCGCTGTCCCTCAGCTCTTCAGCCCAAGGCTATCGCTCTACCACTTGAGCCACAGCACCACTTTAGGCTTTTTTCTTTTGTGCTTATGTGGTGCAGAGGTATCAAACCCAGGGCCTCAGGCATGCAAGGCAAGCGCTCTACCACTGAGACACCTTCCCAGCCCCTCCACTATTTTTTAAAAGCCTCCTATTAGAAGAATCAAAATTAATGAAAGAAGCAACTCAGAAACAATATAAAGATGTTTGTGGCGTATTGATACCAGAAGAAATTGAAATGTCACATGTAAATACCAAATGACATTTACAAAACACACACCCTAATTCTTCTGTGAGCTAATGTGATAATTACAGAATTATACTTTCAAAAAAAATCACCATTAAGAATACCACATTCCAATCACAGAAGCAAAGCTGCAAAGCATTGCTGAAATTTTCACTTATTCAGTCCTAAAATTGAGAGGGTTGATTCTGTTGACATTGATGGTTTGATCCTCTTCCTCCCCCAAAATGAATGTGCCTATATTTTAACTTTATGGTGTCTAGCCTTTCTGGTCTGATCTTTAGTCTGAGTACAGCTATTGAGCATATGTAGTTTATAAACATGGGCCATCCCTTAACAAGCAGAAACACACTCTAAAACAGTTATAACAGAAAATCTGTGATAATGGAAATATTCTATATATATATTGTCTAACAGACTAGCCATTGGCTACATGCGGCTACTGAATCTCAAATGTGAGTAGTGTCTGAGAAATTAATTCTTCCAATTTTAGTTAAGTTAAATGAAATTTTAAATAATGAGATTCATCTACTCACTGTGAGCTGGACAGCTCAGTTTCCAAATAAGGAAGCTGAAGTTCTCCAAAAATAGTGATAAAATATAATCCAAGCCGGGCACAGGTGGCTAACACCTGTAATCTTAGTTACTCAGGAGGCTGAGATCTGAGGATCATGGTTCAAAGCCAGCCCAGGCAGGAGAGTCAGTGAGACTCTTATTTCCAATAAACTACTAGAAAACCAGAAGTAACGATGTGGCTCAAGCATAGAGTGCTCGCCTTGAGCTGAAGAGTGCAGTGACAGTGCCTAAGACCAGAGTTCAAGCCTCACGATCATACACACACACACACACACACACACACACACACACACACACACACACACACACACACACACACACATATAAATAATCCAAGTGAAGAAGGTTCCATTGTATACTAACTGCATGTCTGTGAATTATCTGAGTTTTTCTGTCTTATAAAATTCAGTCATCCCTCACCTAGATTGACAGCTGGGAGGAAAGGGGTGGGGAAAAACACAAGCTACTTGGGATACTGAGAACTGCTCCTTGAAGGTGAGGTTGTGCATGAATCTTTTTTCTATGTTTAGTAGACAGCAAAGTGTCTAGAATTCTGTAGGTAGAAAAATGTATTTCAAAGTATAAAACAGGTGCTCTGTTTATCAAAATAGTAGAGAAATCAGACAGATGAATTCTATAAATATACAATCAATATATAGAAAATTTGCTACATTGTATTCCATGATATACTCTGGAATAAACTTTAGTTTTCTGTACTCTGTAAATATTCACACGCTAAAAAACAGAAATGTAATCCTTTATTACTGTTAAAATACATAGAATACCTTCATAAAATGTATTTGTGGACCTATTTTTTCCTTAATTTCTTCCATACCTGCATTACAAAATGACTCTAAAAGTTTCTAGATGTGTAAAATATGAACTCCATCTATTTCTTTTGTTGAATTTGTACTCTAGATTGGATTTAAGTCCTTATTTCATCTTAAGGCTTAGGGCTAGGAAAAGAATAATCTCAACAAATTGTCATGCCTCATTTTTAAGTAGAGCTATGTATTTATTAAGAGAAATATGTATTGGTCTAGGTAGCTAGGAACCTTTCAGAAACAAAAGAAAAAGAACAATTCCACAGCAGTCTCAAGTATTAGCATATCTCTAAGTGAACACTAGCTGCTCTTTATTCTATAGTATATTTACAAAGATATTTTTACAAGCTATTTCTAAGCTATTGTCATCCTCCAGAGTAAAGTTCCGGCATGCCTATTGCTCATTATATAGATTGCAGTTGTTCAAACTCATAATCTATTGTTTGTATAGGTTTCACCTGGCTATCTTTACCTCACTCAGTAGCACTGAGGGCTGGGAGATTTACTTCAAATATATAAATTACACACACACATACACACATCACTTTCACCATTGCTGTAAAAATTAAGTCCCTTTTGTCTCTGACCCAAGAGTATCACAAATCATCTAGCATCCATGAAAATGTTATTATTAACTTGCAAGTAGGTTAAATTTCTAGCTTCATACAATTCTAAATACTCATATGAAGAAAAATATGTACCTAGAAGCTCTCAATTTTCATCTTTTTTTAAAATACATTTTTAATTGTAAAAATACTGTACAGAAGGGTTACAGTTACATGAGCAAGGTAATGAGTACAGTTCATATCAAGCATTGGAAGGCAGCTCAGTGGTGGAGTGCTTGCCTTGCATGCATGAGGCCCTGTGTTCCATTCCTTAGTGCTACATACCCAGAAAAGGCCAGAAGTGATGCTGTAGCTCAAGTGGTAGAACACTAGCCTTGAGCTGAAGAGCTGAGGGACAGCTCCCAGGCCCAGAGTTCAGGCCCAATGACTGGCAATTAAAAAAAAAAATCTGTATGAATTTTCATCTTATTTGCCCTATTTTAGACATTGCAAATCACATATTTCCATCAGAACTAACTAAATTTAATAGCTGCAACTTTCTACAGGATTTTTAGGATCTATTAAGTTGTAAATATGCCCCAAGGCTTTTTACTAAAAGCTGAGGGAAAGAGATCCAAAAATGGAAGCCGATAGGGAACCAGAGCATTATTATATAGCTTTAGTTCACTGTTACAAAAACAGGAGTGCAAATCAATATGATGGTTCATAGTTACAGAACCAGAAGCTTACTGGAAACTGACATCAGAGAAGGGTCAGTCACTGTAAGAAAACACAAAACAGGATGTACCAAAGAATGCAATCATCAGTGTCCAAATAAGCAACACAGAATGGCATAAAGTCATTCCAAGCATATATTTGATGAGTGGTTCACATCAAGAATATACAAAGAACATCATCCTAACAACAACAACCTGATTTTACAATGTGCAAAGAACTCAGATGTTTCTCCAGAGAAGACAATTAAAGTGTTAACAAGCACATGAAGAAGGTGTTTAACATCACTAATCACCAGGAAAGTGTAAGTCAAAACAATGAAGAATATGACGACTTCATATGAATTAGGATAACTACAAAAAACAAAGTAACAATACTGACAAAAGTGTGGTAAAATTGGAACCTTTCTAGGGGAAACATTATGGCATCTTTTCAACCAATTAAAAACAGGATTATTCATGCCCATAATCCTAATCACTCAGGACAGGAAGCTGAAATCCAAGGATGGAGGTTCAAAGCTAGCCTGGGTAGAAAACAGGAAGTGGACCTGTGGTTTAAAGTAGTTGAACACTAGCCTTGAGGAAAAGTTCAGAGACAGTGAGTGACCTGGCCCTGAGTTCAAGCCCATGACAAAAAAAAAAAAGAAAGAAAAGAGAATTGTCATATGATACAATGACTCCACTTCTGTGCATATACTCTAAAGATCTAAAAGCAAGATCTTGAAGAAATCTTTGAACATTCATATTCATTTTGTACAATACTAAAACATGGAGGCAATCCAAATGGCCATCAACAAATGAATAGATAATATAAATGTGGTTTATACATACAGTGGTATATTACTTCAACTTTAAAAAGAATTATGTTGTGACAGATGCTACATTATGGATGAATCCTAGGGATACTGCTAAATGAAATAAGCTATAAAATCGAATTCGGAAATTCTTACCTAAAAGACCATTAGAGACTGTCACCAATGTAAAAGCAAAGGAGTCTTTATTGCAAGCTCAAGCTTGGTCCTCTTCATACCAGGTAACTGGTGATGCTAAGAGACCCCAGCCCAGCATTATAGTACTTTTTATACACTTTTTTAGGGAAGGCAGGGACTTTGTATACATCATAGCATCTTACAACAAATTATTACATGTCGCGGGAAAATCATAATACAATTCTATAGTATGATTGGCACACTACAAAGCAGAAACAGGTTGTTAGTTAGATCAAAGGGCTGAAGTACTTTAAACTGGTTGGCTTGCACCACAGGGAGTCTCAAGGAGATGCAAGCTAAACTGCAGGGTTCCTTCTTAAACAAACACCACCTGTGGCCTGACTGCAGGGGGTCACCAGGCCCTCCAGCACCTGCCTGCCTGAGATTTTCTCAAGGATTGTTTATGTTCCTAGTGACCAAGAATTGCTTCTTCTGTTCATTCCCAGGCCGGGCTCATGGTCAGCTACATAACTCATACTTCAGAAGATGACAGCTAGCTCAAGATGGACTCACTCAGGCCTCAGGCTCCTCAAATCCAGTCATGAAAAGATCAAATATTGCATAATTCTACTTATATCAGCTACATAGAACAGTCAAATTGATAGAGGCAGGAAGCAAAATCATTCTTGATGGAGACCTTGAAGCAGAGGAGAGTGGAAAATTATTTTAATGAATATAGAATTTTAATCTTGGAGGATCAAAAGAGTGTGGACATTGAACTTGTACAATATTGTAAATATACTTACTACTACTATGCTGTATTCTTAAAATAATATAGATAAGAAAAACTGGGAGAGTAGAAGAAGGAGAATGATGAAGGGGTAAATATAATCAGGGTACATTGTATGCCTATGTGGATATATCAAAATGAAATCCACTTATATAACTAGGTAATGCTAATAAAAAGTGTAAAAAAGATGATAAATTTTGAGTTGTTTGCATTTGACCACAATTACTGAAAAAAAGAAAAAAAAAACAATCACAGGTTTGGAAAACAATTTAAATTGTCAGTAAGCAATAAACCTGGGTTCAAAACTATATCTCACTTATGTGTGTGAAGCTGTTTTTTTAATGTAATGAGAGAAGGCTCAGGGAAATCACCCCTTTTGTACAAAATACATAGTCAATTTGCCGTAATTTGGATGTTATCATACACATTTTAAAAATACCATAGCATATGTAGCATCTGAGACATGCTTCCTCTTTTTCTTAAGCTTAAAAATAGTTTCTAGTTGTACACAATATGCAGGATCTATTCTGATTACAAAACAGTAAAACATTACAGGTGAGGGCTATAGCCCTTCATATACATAGCAAAACATCTCACATGCCTACTCTAATATCCACCCTTCCTTTCTGAATCAATAGAGACACCTGTCCATTTAACTGAACTCCAGGCTAAGTAAAATAATGATAACATTTCCCAATAGTGATAATATTTAGATAACAATACAGAGAAAAATGTTACCTGATAGCTTCTAGAATATTGTCTTAAAGGATAGTCTGCACATGTTCTGTATTTCTTTATTTCCTTCTTTCTGTTCCTTCACCTCACTTCCTGGAACTTGGAAGTGATTACTGGCATTTTAGCCATCACCTTGGGCCAAGACAGTGAGGGCTATATCCTAACGTTGGGGTATGCCTCCATCTTCTTGGAATCTTCATGCCTTTACTGTCTTCCTCTGGGGTTTCAACAGATAAGAGACTAAACC
Source organism: Dipodomys merriami (assembly GCF_024711535.1). Classification (NCBI taxonomy): domain Eukaryota; kingdom Metazoa; phylum Chordata; class Mammalia; order Rodentia; family Heteromyidae; genus Dipodomys; species Dipodomys merriami. Next base: position 705,177 of record NW_027206056.1, on the reverse strand, counting down.
ATTACTAGTTGCATTGTTATGATCCATTTGAGTTCTCCTTTCCTTAAGATACCTACAGTGTGAATATGCACTCACAGAAAATACATAGTATTGCTTAGATATATATATATATATATAATCCTTTAAGTAGTTGTACAAAGGGTCATCACTCAACAAGTCAGTTATTGGTCCTTTTATGATTTTTCTTTCATTTGTTCACCAAAATAACATTACCAGTTATATATTGAACCCACTGTTCTGCTAAGAACTTGCCTCATCTGCAGGTTAGATTCCTAAGTATATGCTCACAGATGCACAAATACGATCTTCAGCCTGAATTCAGCTCAGAATGTACCTTCAGGAGAAATTACTTCCCACATCAAAATACAGGACTATGAAGACAATACAAGCACTCGGGAATGGTGGCTCCTACTCCACCTGGCTTTAGAAATACAGTCCAGTTATTTCTCTGCCCTAGATTTTGCCATGCTGGCTCAAAGCAGAATTGAATCTGCCTTCTGTAAGTAGAAATCAAGTGGCATTCAAGGTAAGTGTGCAAGTTTAAGTCAGAGGGCTTTGCTGCTTCAAAACAGAGATTTAGACATTCAATCTGTCAGCATAGTATTTCATGGGAGACCAGCGCCCTGTGAGTAACAAGTGTAGATGTGCCACTCAGAGGGAGTTAAACCACTTCAGCTGGGTAGTTATGGATAACAGGTGATGGTTGGAATTGGCTCCAACATGGCGGGGATGAATGACTCAGCAAAAATACACACCTTGCTCCCATCAGACTTCAGGTGCTAACGCATTACCTGTTTCTGACTATGGTCTGGGGAGTGTCCCTCTACCTCCCATCCAATCAAAAGTGTTTTCCCCACTTGCGCTCTGAGATGGGACATCCAATAAGGAAACTTCCTACTCATGATCAGAGACTGGGAAACCAATCACGAGATGCCATGCAGCACAAGCCCGCCCCTTGACCAATCAATCCAGGAACAAGCCCTATGGGGCAGAGTCAAAGGGCTCTACATATACCTCAGGGATGTGGGCTTCTTTGGATCTGCTTTTGGCTTCTTCTTTCGCTGAGGGGTCTCTTTCAGTGCTCTCTCTTTTCGCTTTGAAGAAAAGCTGCTTTAGGGGGCAGATGGGAAGGGATGAAAAAAAATCAAAAGAACATGCTTTAAGGGGGAAATGGGAAGGGATGAAAAATAAAAAAAACAACAACAAAAACCTGCTTTAAAAACTTTTTTTCTAATGTATTTATACAGTGATTTTTCCTGTTTTCACTGTTTTTGATGTTGATGTAATTTGGGGAGAGGAAGGGAAAAAGAGAAATTGTTTAAATAGGGTTACAGTGAGATGAGATGTACAAGATGCTAGCTAGGTCGAAAAACAAACTTTACAACTTTTGAAGGGGGGTGAAATGGGGAGGTGGAGGTGAAATGGGGAGGTGGGGAGGTGAAATGGGGAGGTGGGGTAGGGGTGGGGGAGTGTAGTCATGGAGATGGGAGGGCAGAGATGGTAGGGGAAAAACAAAGGAGGAGGCAACAATGCTCATGTCACTGTAACCCCTCTGTATGGAATCTTCACAAGAAAAAACTTTAAAAAAAAATTCGAGAGCAGAAAAATTTTTAAAGAAAACAAACCGGAGACGTAGACAATAGTGCCGTTCTGAAGATGTTGGAGGGAGGGAAGCCTTGGCCTTCAGGCCATGGGGAGGGTGTGCAGGGGGTCCTGGGCCATGGCGGTGGGGCCAAGCGCTGCCTGGCGATGCCAGAGGGCTGGCAGCAGCCGGAGGGAGGGTGGGGCAGAGTCGCAGGCGCCTGGCCAGTTGCCCCTCCTTGGCGACCCGGCGCCTGGCTGGGCGCCCCCCCCCCCCCCCCCCCCCCCGCGGTGGGATGCCGAGCAGCGGTGGTGGGTTCAGGCCACGCCCACAGCCGCCCCGCCCCGCCCCACCCCGCCCCGCCTCGCCCCGCCTCACTGGCCAGTGGAAGGGCGGCCGGGAGCGGCTCCCTGTATGCCTGGGCCAGTGACCCGCGTCCTCGCTTCCCGGTGGACGCCATTTGCACGGCGCCCACAAACGTTTGGTGTGGGAACGCAAGTTTCAGCATCGCATTGTTCTGCAACAATCCCCTCCGCCTTGGACGCCTCTGAGGCGAGCGGCGGGGACCAAGCGCCGCTGAATGCAGCATCCCAGAGCCTGAGCCCGCGGGGCGCAGACACCGTCGCTGGAGCAGGGTGCATACTCACGGCGGCCGGGCCAGGGCTCCCGCTCTGCGCCCCCAGCTCTGGGCCCGAGGCCGCCGCGGGCGCTTCAGGCCGACCCCAGACCTCAGCCCGCGGTCTCCAGGTATGGTGTGCCGGGTCTGTGACTGGAAGTGGGCAGTGTAGATTTCACTAAATGAGGCACTGTGGTTGAAGATGAATCCTAACCAGGCTAATGTCTGCATTTTCTCAATTCTTCTCACTAGAATCTCTAAAGCATTAGGAAAAAACAAAAACAACAAGCACCCAGGTCTAGGCTAGCAAAGGGCCCAGGAGTTCCCAGCTTTTATTTTCATGTATGAAACTAACAATGAAAAAATAATGCAGCAATCCAGTATCTTTAAGGTGTTAAGTTCTGTAGAATGTTGTTGATTTTTTTCCTCTTGTTCTGAGATAGAAGTTGATCTAAAGCCAGAGGACATGCTTTCTTACCAGATAGATCAGATTCGCTGACTCTTGCTTTCTCCAAATGGTCTTATACTCAGGAACCTCGAAGATCTTAATTTTGTGAATTACTCAGTCCAAGAATTAAGAGTTTAAACTAATAGAATCTCTCAACAATTTGCTGAATAATTTTTACTAATTTTTTAAACCAAAGACAATCTATATAACACCTGTGTATATAAATTAAAGCTGGCTCTTAAAAAAAAAAACTGCTTTCAAGCCGGGAGCTGGTGGCTCACGCCTGTAATCCTAGCTACTCAAGAGGCTGAGATCTGAGGATCGCAGTTCAAAGCCAGCCCGGGCAGGAAAGACTGCGAGACTCCTATCTCCAATAAACCAGCAGAAAACCGGAAGTGGCGCTGTAGCTCAAGTGGTAGAGCGCTCGCCTTGAGCTGAAGAGCTGAGGGACAGTGCCCAGGCCCGGAGTTCAAGCCCCACGACCGACAAAAAAAAAAAAAAAAAAAACTGCTTTCAATACCTAGATTCACTTTGCTCTCTTTCACTGGTTGGCTACCACACTCTACCTCTCCTTTGCTTTACAGGCAAGGATTAATGACAACATCTCTTGCTTTGCCCTCATTACTTTCTTTACCCTATCTTATTCATGGGGCTTGTCTGAGGCAGAATCTCCACTGATCCCTTTGAAGATTCATTGTGGGTAAAAATTCTCTATAAACTACTGGGTATTAAATTTTTCTTGAAGCTACAGTTTTTCTATATAAAATGGGGGTATAGAAGTACAATAATGACCAACCTTGTAGATAGATAATAGGTGATAGTTCAAAGAAAACAAATACCACTCTGTGAATAGTTTACTACATGCTACAAAGTTCATCATTGCTGTATGCTCTCCATTATACAGAATAAAAATTTAGGCTCGGACAAGTTATTTTGATTAAGATTAAGCCTTGTAAGTAGCAGAGCAACAAGTGAAGTGCTTCAAATCAGAATCTAATGCTACATTGTTTCAATAAGAATGTGTTACCGTTTTTTTTTAAACCTAGAAGAATGTAATGAGCAACCTGTAAGACTTCTTAAAACTGCTTAACTCCTGTAAGAGGGAATAGAAGACTGCCATGCAGGCAGGGTTGACTGTAAAATGTGGGAAGTGTTCTCATGCTCTTCATCTAGAAGGCTAGAAAACATGTTGATCTGCTAGCTGCCTCAAGCAATTCAGAAAGTGTCTTGCATTTTCTAAAACCTAAATCCAAGCTTTCACCTTTTCCTTCTCACCAAGAATTCTCCTTCAGGCCTCTTCCCACCATAGTGTCATGGCAGCTTGGAAATGTTCTGCCTCAGAAATGTGGCATCAAGAGTGTGCCCTGTGGTCAGCCAAGCAGCTAGGATCTGACTGATTCATCTATAGCTGTGAAAATGCTGCAGCCCACTCTGCTCTTTGCTCTGTGCTCAATTTGTGTGCTTAAGTCCACAGCTACATGGCTCCTCTTTCTAGTAGCCATAGGAGCAGAAGTTCAAGGCAGGTTCTTTATATGAAGCAGCCACACACAACTGTTGGTTTCATAACCACCTGCTGAGGTGAATTTGCCTAAGGGAACCAAGGCAATATGTGAATAAGCTGTTTTCACCTCGAAGCTCATAAGCCTCCATTCCAAAGAGGGAGCTGCTGACAAACAATTGTCTGGGAATGGACACTGTAGGAGTTAGAATCTTTTTGTCTCAAAGTGATTGCTTGAAGTAAAGCAATCAAGAGTGGCCATCATCTTACAAAAAGCTATTTTAACTAAAGTATCCCGTTACTAGAATTGTTCTAGGGACTTGAGGCAAGGATTAACTCATAGAGCACAAGCTGAGTAAGATTTTTCTAAAAATTTCTGGCCTGGTTGTCCTAGTTTAGTTGGTTGCTCTGAAACTGTTAACCCCTTTGAAAATAGCCAGCTGAGCTTTCAAAATAGACAATTGAGCAAGACTGTGAACACAACTTCTGATCAAGACAAGTAGTAACTCATTAAGGGTAAAACCTGGGCAGATTCCTACTCAGAGTGCTTGCTTAATTGGCTTCCTGTCAGTAAAATGCCCTTTGACAGAACTAAACTTTGCCATGCAAAGTTCTTTCAAGTCAATGGTCTTTCTTTGGATATTGGGGTACACTATGGGAGTATTCCCAATAATTTGGGGACTTATCCAGGATCCTTGTTACTCAAGGGGATCCTGGGAACCCTTCAGGAGGAGACACATCCTACCTTGTTGAGGTAGCTTAAGCTTGGGTTAAACACCATCCTTTGTGGTTAATGATGAACCCAAGATGGAAAGTTTATCAGCAATGTCAGGAAGGGGCCCAAGGAAGCACCCCAATAAAAAGTAACCTCATGCATTGACCATGAGAAGAAAAATTGGACTAGAGCATAGTATCTTGTTGGTTGTGAATTTTCATGGGCTGAGTGTGTCTTAGGCACAAAGAGAATTTGAGTCTTGACCTGTGTTTTCATTCTCTGGCCCAAGAAAAAAGTGTGGGAGCTGGAGGAAGACATCTTTGACTAATCCCCAGTAAGGGGAATGTTGAATATGAAAGGGGTGCACAAGAAACTTACAATGGGGAGAATTTAGTGCACCAAAAACTGATATCACAAGAGACCTGCTAAAATGGGGAATTGTAGACCTAAAGGAACCCAAGAAAATGGAATGTTGAAAAAGATCTGAGAACACTATTAATGATTTTCATTTTTGAGCTCTATAATGTGCACTTGTCCAAACAAAAACTTGTGTATATGTGCTTGCATGTGTGTGTTAAATCCTATATCAGGAAGGGAGAACTCAAAAAGTCCTACTCACTAAACTCCTTCAGCTGACCCATTTTGACTCTGAGGCCTGGATGGATCCTCTAGCTGATCCACAAATGTATGGCATTGGAACCTGTTTCAGAAGCAGACTTTCAGGGTAGACTGAAAATTGGTTAAAAGCCGGGTGCCAATGGCTTGCACCTATAATCCTAGCTGCTCAGGATCTGAAGGTTGGGGTTCAAAGCAAGCTCAGGCAGGAAAGCTCTTGTGCCCCTTGTCTCCAATTAACCACCAGAAAACTGGAAGTGGTGCTGTGGATCAAGTGGTAGAGCATTTGCCTTGAGCTAAAGAGCTCAGGGACAGCACACAGGCCCAGAGTTCAAGTCCCACAACCAACAACAACAAAAGAAATGCTTGGGTGAAATGGATTAAATATTCTGTCCACCATTACTGTTAAGATTGTGTGGTGCAGAGGCCAGAAAAACAAGTGGTCCACTTCCCACTGTGATGAACCCCAAGGGCATGGAGTGCATGATCTATCATCGGTCAAACACAGCCTGGGGAAACTTGTAAGACCCTGCTGTTGTTGTTCGCAATAGTAAGGATCTACGACAAAAACCCCATCTTCCCAAGGCCAACTATACCACTTGCCTCTCTAGGTTGGGGGAACAACTGGCATTTCTGGGAAACTTATCAGGATGTGTGAAGGCCGATCCTGTGAAGAGATGAGCAGTAAGCACTAACCATAGCCAAGGGAAATGTCTGATGCTATTGTGGAGGAACAGTGTTGGAGACCTTCCTGGCCAACTAGAGAAGAACCTGTGCTTTGGTTCAATTGGCCATCCCTTTCACCCTAGCATTTCACCCACCTGTACATTCTCAAACATTTTATACTAGGTAAGGAGAGACCCCTTCCCTAGAGGGTCATTCATATCTCATATTTACATGGATGCTATTCAGGATGCCCCAAAAGTTTCCAAAAAGTTCAAAGCCAGAAACCAAATAGCAGCTTATGAATCAATTTTATTCTGATGATTACTATAAATAAAAATGTAGTTTGGGGGCTGAAAAGTGTTTAACTAGCATTCATAAAGCCCTGGGTTTTATTCCTCAGCACCACATAAGCAGAAGAGGCTGGAAGTGGCACTGTGGCTCTTTTTAACCCATAAACTAAATGCTCTAGTAGGATGGCATGGAAAAATTAGTTCTAGAAATGTTGTCTAAAAAGGGAAGAGTTTATGTGTTGATTGGAGGCCAAAGCTGCACAAAGTCCTTAGAAGAATTGAACATTGGCAAGTAAGTTAACTAAAACTCAGATGAAGGGCTGGGAAGTTGGCTCAGTGGTAGAGTGCTTGCCTTGCATGCATGAGGACCTGGGTTCGATTCCTCAGCACCATGTAAGCAGAAAAAGCCAGAAGTGGCACTGTGGCTCAAGTGGTAGAGGGCTAGCCTTGAGTTGAAGAGCTGAGTGACAATGTCAAAGCCCAGAGGTCAGGCCTCACAACCTACGAAAAGAAAATATTAAAAACCAGGTGTTGGTGGCTCATGCCTGTAATACTAGCTACTCAGGAGGCTAAGATCTGAGGATCACGGTTCAAAGCCAAGCTGGGCAGGAAAAGTCCATGAGACTCTTATGGCCAATAAACCATTCAGAAAACCAGAAGTGGTGCTGTGGCTCAAGTGGTAGAGAACTAGCCTTGAGCTGAGGGACAGCACCCAGGCCCAGAGTTCAGCCCCAAGACCTACCAAAAAAAAAAATGCTACACCTCCCAGGAGGGAGGGAGTCTTGGGGGTTTCTGTTTAGCAGGAAAGCAGGTTTCCCTTCTAGTTGGGAGGGGGATTCTGATCAAATTGATTCAGTTTCATAATGCCCAAATAAGTGTCTAATGTTTCTCAGGTATTGACTTGTGAAAACATCCTGCATGTGGAACTCCAGTCTTAATGACCTTATGGTGACCATGCTTGGCTCCAGGGCCTCAATCCACCCTCTAGTTAATCCTACGGTATGGTTGCAACTTCAGTCTTGAAGTAGACACTCTGTGTATGACTTCCAATTTTGAGTCTAAAAGGACAGTAATTGAGACTGGATAAGCAAGGTAAATACTGTGGTGATTCTGTCCACATTCTAAGTACTGCTATGACTGTGTGGCAGAGAGGCCACACAAGTGGTCCTATTTGTGCTGTCCTGGATGTCAGACCCCATGGGCATGAAATGCATGATAGGTCAGTAAGGCAACTTCGAACACCCTGTTGCTCTTCTCAAAAGCAAGAGTCTATTTCAAAAACCCCTGAAACTGACCAGCTCCATTCTTTCAAGGCCAACTATACCTGGGGAAAATTTGACATTTCAGGGAAACTTACCTGGATGTAGTGAAGGCCAACACTTTGAGATGAGCAATAAGCACTAATCATAGCCAGGAGAAATATCTGGTGGTATTGCAGAAGACCACTGTTGAAGATATTACTGGCCAACTGGAATGGAATCTGTGCTTTGGTTCAATTGGCCAACCTACACCTGACCATTCTCAAACACCTTAAATTAGGTAAGGAGAGACTTCATACTAAGTCATTCAAGAATCATATTTACAAATATGCTATCTGGAGCCCCTAAAAATTTCCCAAAGAGCTTAAAGCTAGAAACCAGAAATAGCAGTTCAAATTAGTTTTATTCTGTTGATCTCCACAATCGATTATTCCAATATGTGCTTTTATTTATCAGCAGGGTTTGTTAATTGGAAATGCCAACAAGGGGGGGGGGGAAACTAGGAGCCACTGGTAGGATTGAATGGGAGAAATTAGCTCTAAGTATAATACTTGAAAGGGAATCTGTGTGGTGGTTGGAGGTCAATGCTATAGAAAGACTTCCAAGGATTGAATACTGGCAAACAAGTTACCTAAAAACTTAGATGAAGCTGAGTATAATCCTAGATGCTCAAGTGGCTGAGTTTGAGGATCTGTGTTTAATGTCAACCAGGCAGGTAAAATGAGACTTTCCAACTAACCTGCAAAAAGATAAACTACTGGAGTTGTGGCTAACGTGGTAGCCTTGAGCAAAAAAAGAGATGAGATCAAACCCAGGACCAGCCTACAGTCCGTTTAAAAAAAAAAAAAAAGGTTTGTGTGTCTCTGTGGTGGCAGATCCCTTTACTAGCTTGATGATGGAACAAGCATTTTAAAAATGAGTCATGGTGTCAATATTTACCTCTCTAGTAATTGTTTTCAGAGCAATGTGTGCATGGGTGCTTTATCTCTTGTATAAGAGGTTTTGTTCCGTGACTGAATCTGCCTTAACCAAACACTCTTTAATCAAAATATCCTTTGGATACTGCTGAATAGGAAAGTCAGTGCTTTAGGTTGGAAGAAAAAGTGAAATAAGATGGGAGAATTGTAGAAGTTAAGTCTTGAAGTGCTTGACTGATATAAGCACTGCCCTTGTAAAGGTAGTCACAACCTTACCAATGCTATTTTAGAGAAGTGCTAGGGGTTGGAGGCATGGCTCTAGTGGTAGAACACCAGCTGGGTAAAAGTTGGTTATTTTTCTTTTAACATGGCCAGATGTTCTGGGGGTTGATGATTACAGCTTTTGACTAGTTTGAAAGGGGTCAAAAGTTAGAGCTATCATGAAAGATGATCCCAAAGTTCAAATTCGGAGGAGCCAGTGGTGGGCTGTCCATCCAGTGTGCTTATTCAACTTGGGCATGCAACAGACAGCAAGGCAAAGTTTACTTCTGCAAAAGGCATTCTGAGTTGGTGTTCTCAGCATCCCTTAATTTCCTTAGGTATTTCCAACACAAGTCTTCCATACCATTCATGAGGGATCCTAGGAGTCCCTCAAGAGGAAAGACACCCTGCCATCCTGTGTGGCAGTCTCGTGCATGGGCTAAAGCTGCCATCTTTGAAGCTGACAATGGACCTGAGATGTAAAATTAATCTGCAACACCAGGAAGGGGTCCAAACAGGCACCCTGAGAAGCTAGCAACCTCATGCATTGGCCTCGGTAGAAAAAAATGAAACTATGAATACTGCTTTGGTAGTTGTGTTTTGCAGGGGCTGTGTGTGAGAGAATTGTCTTAGGTTCAGACTCTTAAATTCTTTGTGATTAAGAGTCTTAATCTGCGACTTCATTTGTCCAGCTGGGGAAGAATGAATTGTTGGAGATGGAGTGATCTCTGAGAAAAATCTCTAGTAAGGGAGTTAAGAAAAGGGGTGAACAAGAGGTGAAATGAACCCCAAGTTAACTATTCAAATGTTTTTTCTTTCTTGCGATTGTTTCTAACATATTTATAAGATCATTTCTTTGCTTTGTATGTTCCTCCCCCACGGTATAACCCCTGCTTACACTGTATTTGATGTTGGTATAACTTGTGGAGGGGAAGGGCAAACATAAGTCATTTAAATAGGGATACAGGTGGACCCATTACAACAATGAGATGTACAAGTCGTTATGTCGAAAAACGAACCTTACAACTTTTTTTGTGGGGGAGGAGGGAGATGGGAGGGGATTGGGAAGAGGAAACAAAGGAGCAGGTAACAATGCTTGATAAGAAATATACTCATTACCTTGCCCATGTAATTGTAACCCCTCTGTATGGTATTTTCACAATAAAAAAAAAGCAGTCTGAAGTGCAGAGTGCACCAAAAAAAAAAAAAAAATACTCCCATTTCAGCATGTCTCTGTAATTTGAGAATTCTAAACTTAGGAAGCCCAAGAAAATTGGAGCTAAGAAGGCTCCCTCAGACATTCTTTATATTGTTGTCTTTAAGGGAGAATGTGGGGAAAGATATGCAAACATGTTTTAAGGCTGATTTTTATTTTTGAGCTCTATATTTAATGTGGGCTAGTCAAATCTTGTATATCCCTGTCTCTGTAAATATCTGCAGAAGGATCTGTTACAGGCATTCAGTAATTAACTGACTTAATAGCAAAAGATTCTTGAAATTTGGTTATTTACAATATTCCAGGTTTAACAAGTTATTATTGCTATTAGATTAAAAAAAACTTCATATAGGATTACTTTTTTTCCTGGATATTTAAAAGAATGTTATGTAAGTTTGAAAGTTTTATAAAAGGAAAAACAAGCAAGTAGAGGAAACATGGGAATGATGAGTACATGTTTTTGGAATAGTTCTATAATAAGTCAGTCAAGATTGTTTCAAGGGCTTTGAAGGTAGCTCAATGGTAGAGTGCTTGCCTTGCATGCATGAGGCCTTGGGTTCAATTCCTCAGCACCACACAAGCAGAAAAAAGCCAGAAGTGGTGTTGGGGCTTAAGTAGTAGAGCACTAACCTTGAGCTGAAGAGCTGAGGGGCAGTATCCAGGCCCGGAATTCAGGCCCCATTACTGACGACAAAAAAAAAAAAAGTTTCAAACAGCTTTGGGTGAGGAAAATGGGGTGGGGCGAGGGATGATTTAACATCTAACAATGGTGTAAAACTAACAAAATTTTTAATGGGAGGGCTGTTGTCAGACCTTATCAAGCATGAATGTCAGAACTTAGAATGCCAGAACAAGGTCAGCCAGGATATGTCATAACCTTCCTTTTTATCTGTATGTTTTTTTTTTGTTTTTTTATTGCAAAAATGATGTTCAGGAGGGTTAAAGTTACATGAACAAGATAATGAGTACACTTACTATTATAAAGATAAACTCTGTTTATACCCTGGATCTTCCAGGGTAATTGAAAAGGTGGGAATCACATGACCTCAGTTGAGCCAGGCCACTACTTAATCAGTCAGCTCAAATCTACAAACTATTAATGAGCAAAGTTGGATCATCAAAGGAAAAAATACAATCCAAAAGCAACTTTAAGTCCTAGAAAGGTGTCTGGTATTGCAGAGGACCAGTATTGGAGACCTTACTGGCCAACTGGGTTGGAAACTGCACTTTGGTTCAACATACATCCATTTTACTCAAGATATTTGAGAATAGCCAGGTTGAGAAAATGGCTAACATCCAGTAAGGAGTGAGATTCATCCCCAGAGAGTCTTCCAACTGTCATATTTGTGTAGATGCTATTGGGGTCTCCCAAAGAGTTCCAAATCAAAACCTGCTATTTGATTTCTAGCTTTAAACTGGTAATACCTATAAAATGTAGATTGGGTTAGATCCATTAGTTGATTGGATTAGATTTATTATCAGCAGAGCCTTGGTAATTATGCTAGACACCATCAAGGTAATAACAGAACATCTAAGTGCCACTAGTAGGACGACATTGAAAGACTAGCTCTAGGTATATAGGCTGGAAAGGGAATTATCTCTGTGGTGATTAGAAACTAGTGCTGCACAAAGACCTTACATAGATTGAAGGCTGGCAAAAGGTTTACCATTTACTAGCTTGTTGAGGAAGACAAAGGAATGGTGCTGTCCAAATTTGCCTCTAGCACTTGTTTTCATAGCAATGCCTCTGTTGGTGGCTGTAAGAATGAGGGCAAAACAAAGCCCCATTTCTTAAATATTCTCCCTTTGGATACTGCTGAATGGGAAAGTCTGTTAAAGCTGACTAGGTTTGAAAAAAGATAAAACTAGGCAGGACTGTTGGAGTTAGAATCTTTTCTACCGAAGTGTTTGACATAAGCACTGCCTTTTAAAGGATAGATGCTATCTTACAAGAAGCTAAGATGCTTTTCTGACAAACTTTGACCAGATATCCTGATTTTATCTAGTTTGAAAGTTTATCTGAGCAAGAAAGATTATGATCCCAAAGTTCTGATGAGTGAGAGACATGGTGGACTGCCTGCTGAGCATGCTTGCTTGGCTTCCTGTCAGTATCAGATTCTTCTGCAGAAGTAAATTATGCCTTGCTAGGTTCCTTTCGAGTTGGGATATCAGGTGTCACATAGGAGAAAACATCAAGATATTTCCAACAACTGCTCTGATGAACTTAAACTCCTTATTTGGGATAGATTTGGAAAAGCACAATTTAAAACTGTATATTATTTATACAAAGGCATTTTACTTTTACTTCCATGTATACAAGGTGTACTTTTAACAGAATTTCATCACTCTTCCCCTTTTTATGGGCACCTTTATGGAACATACTTCAATCATCTTCATCTCCATCACTCTCACCTTTCCTGTTCCCCATTGGCTGGTTATTGCTCCAGTCTGTGGGTTCTTGTTTGCCTTGTATATCTTTGGCATAAGTTATTGTAAGCAAAAATACTTACAGAAAATAGACTAAAGACTGTGCTAACAAGATTAAAAAGTCTTAGAATGGAAGAAACATTATGTTAACTCGAATATGCCTATCTTCAAATTTTTCTGTTTTCATTCTTTACCATGAGGAGGCTGCTTTCAAATCTGAAGTGTTTATTATTATTTTCTGTTTAACTATTGAATCATAAGCATCTCCCATTACTTATTCTGAAAACGTAGGCACCCATTGGTGGTGAGCCTGCCTGTTAGTGAGCAAGGGTAGTTTTCATTTTATTGGAGCTTTGGTTCTGGTTATCAGTTTATCTGCTTCTCCCTCTGCAACCCGCTTTTTGCTCTGCAGTCTTTCCTGGAATAAAGCTGAGCAGTGGCAGAGCAAGTAGTCAAATGCTATGTTCACTCAGTGTGCTAGTCAACAATCTGCAAAGTAGGTATGTGCTCACAGTCATCCATTGAGGCATGGTGAGGAACTATTATGTAAGTTATACATACACACCAGGAAGTAATCTGTCTTTAGCAGTGATGTCATGAATACAAGATTTTGAAAACATTTTGGGGACTTCTCTACAATTAGGCTGGAGTTAATTTTGTGTTGCTATTACAAATACTTGATAGTCACCTTAGAAAGGCTTATTTTGGCTCAAAAATTTTGTTCCAATCAATAATTGGGCAGACCTACTGTGGTAAGGCCTCCTATGTGGAGGATGGGGATGACATGATGGGTGTATGGTGTAGGAAATCTATTCACCTCATGGTCAAGAAAAATCTGGGGTCCTATTTTTCACTTCAAGGACACACCCTACATAACCAGAAGACCTCCCATGACACACCCTAAATAACCAGAAGACCTCCCACTAGGTCTTACATTGTCATTTGCACCATCTCCAAGAAGCTAAGGGCTGAGTCTTTAAAACACAGGCATTAGGTGGACACTTAAGATCCAGCCTATAGCATTACTTTATGAACAGTAATGTGCATATAAATTATTTGGGAGTTTTAAATGTAGCTTCAGATTCAATGGGGCTGGAGCTGCCGAGAATTTTTGAGTTTCTAATAGGTTCTATATTAACACATGTTTGGGTTTTTGGATTACTATTTGAGTAACACTGCTCTTTGTACTGCATTTGTGCCATAAGCTTCAAGTTTTCGGTTAGTATCTTAACATTGGAGGAATGAGAACAAGCAAAAGAAGATACATAGCTATTAGGCCCCTAAAAGCCACAGAAGATAGGCACAGGTTTATTTGGAAGAAAAGTCTACAGAGTTAGCCCTGGCTGGTCAATTGAATAAACTATTTTTTAAGATACTGGTCAGCGTCTGTGATTTTGTCCAGGGGTCAGTCCACTTCATCTGGAGGCCCCAGTGAGATCCTATTCTTGCCTGAACAGGATGACCCCTGTCACGACCTGACTCCTGTGTCAGGGGACAGGCCACATGGGCGCACCTACTGGAAGGCCTCTGAGGGACACTCCTCAGCCCCAGGTGCCCTTGCTCTGTGGAACCCCTGAAATGGACTCTGGAGTTTGTTCTACCAGTAGGCTTCTGCCTGTCATCATCATGTAAAAACATAAATCAGTTGTTTTAAACTCCCAAGCAAAGTCATCAAGTTTTGGTGTTAGCAAAAACTTGAAAATTAACTTCAAAATAATGCAATAATGCAATAATCCTTTACATTTTTGATAAATCAGATATCCTGATTGCAATGAACAGCTTAATGCATTAAAACACCAGATTTTTGGTTTTCTGTAATATCTGAGTTACTATTCACTGGCAGAAATTTCTTCCTGTTGTCTGGCCTCAGTCCCTCCTGCAGTTAGAAATGTACTCTCTCCCCTTTTCCCTGGGAGAAGAAAAGCCATGGGTACAAAACTGTGAAATCAGAAAACAAAATTATTGATAAAGGGCAAAAACCTCCTGGTAAAGAAAAACCCCAGACAAAGGCTGACCAGTAGTCAGCTTTTGTCCCTTCCCCATCCTTGACTAAAAGCAAAAGAACATCACTCCCTCACTCAAGTTTACCAAACTGGCAGCTTTGCAAAAGGCTATTGAAAACCTAAGGCTTATCACCAGCTGTATTAAATTGCTGTGTTAGGAGCTTATAATAAAAATAATTTCTAAAATAGTGTCAATAGCTTTGATAGTATTGATCATGCTGACCAAGTCAAGATTGTTTTGCCTATGCTCCTGTGAGTCAAGGCTATGTTTCTGCCATGTTTTGCTTCTGTAACCTTGTTTGCTTGCCTTGGTAACAAGGCCTGAAGACCACCAATTGAAGACCACCACTGAATGGTCACACTATGAGTGGCATATTACAAATTATTACATATTATATTACCAAAAAGAACAAATTAATTTAAAGGTCATATAACTGTAACCAATGAAAAATATGCCAAACCTGCCTTGCATGGCTTGTCTATATAACTCTATGTACCTAGCCCTATAAAAATGCATCCTACCCTGAGTTCAAGACTGTTCTCCTACTTTCCCGGTGGTAGGAAGTGGACCCATATGATGGTAATAAAGTTCCTAAGTCCTTTAACTGGGTTTCATGGAGTCTTTTTTGTATCCAGGATATAATAAATGTAGGCCCCAGTGAGATCCAGGATGCCAGGCCTTGATCTCAGGGACTTTGGACTGGTGTCCAGAAGAGCCACTCCCTAGGGAACGGCTGTGGAGAGAAGTTCCTAGCAGGAACTTAGAACTGAAAAGCCTCTAGAGTTAAGTTTAAAAGCCTGGCCAGGTGTAGTGGAAGGGTCAGAGGGGAGGCAGGATGCAGCAGAACTCCCAGTCCCGGAGGAGATTGGGATGCCTCTATCCCCAGTGGAGGCAGGTTAGGGTTCTTAACCTGGAGTCTGGCCTCGATTGGGTTGTCTTATTTGTTCTGTCTCACTGTTGGAGGTGCCTTCTTGTGCTGTTTGCTTAGGTCTGTCTGACCATTTGTTTGGCCCCTTGTCTGTGTCTGTTTTACTTGACATTTCTGTCTAAATGTCTGAGAACCACAAGCATTGGAGAAAGGGATGAGATGGACAATCTCCTGTCAAACCTATGTCTCCAACCCTAACTCCAGATGTTGGAGAAATCTTGGGATGAGGTGGAGAATCTCCTCTCAAACTTGGGTCTCCACTCTGGTACTGATAAAATTCCAAGTGGAAAGCTTATTTGGCCCAAGCAGGAAAAGTAAGAAACAACTTCTGTTTAAGCTAATTCTGAGATCACTGATTGCTTTCTTTTTACAGAAATGCACCAAACTTCTTTATCCATCACTTTTGGAAATGCTTTTAGATCCCTTTTCTTATTTTCAGGAAAAAGTCAGAGCATATGAGTAGTTACCCAAGGTCATCTCTGCACTCTCTGCCAGGTAGATTGGCCCTCCCTTAATGTAAACTGGATGAAGGAGAGCTCCTCTAAACTAACCCCTCTCTTCTAGGTTCAGAGAGTTATTTTGGGGCTCTCAGTCACTGAAATCAGGTCACCTAAACACCAGAGCTCAACATTCTCTGAAAAAACCCCAGACAATTATTCAAGTTATTAGAATCTGTTATTTTTGTTCATTTGGACATCTCTGGGGGAATAAAAGTTCCAGCTCTGTCTGGGCCTGGTCAAAGACCTGCTCTGTTTTGTCCATGTTGCAACAGTCAAGTGGAGGGCAAGACCTTACAAGCTTCAGGCTGTATTTTCCTGCAGAGGCAGCCGGAGGTGAAGACATAGACAGGAGTGAGGATTCTTACAAGTTTTTCAGATATAACTTTCTGCACCTAATAAGTTCTAGGTAGACCATGCTTTAAAAAACTATTTCTAATGACCATCTTTGTTGCTTTTAATTGGAGTAAACGTGGCCTTTTGTTTAGACTTGTTGATCTGAGAACTGAGGCTCAAAGCCAGACTGGGCAGAGAAAGGTCCCTGTGATTGGTCAGCAGAAGAGTTGCTTTGGGGTTCAAAGTGGCAAAGTGCTAGCCTTGAACTCAGGCCCTGAGCAGTATCCCTCATCTCTCCAGCTCAAGTCCAATGATTAAGGAAAATGCCAAGGTGTATGTATCCCAGCCTGGAGAAAGACACTCCTGGGACTCTGGCAATGATGAAACATCCAGAGGCAGTTACAAGCCACTGCTCGGGTGGCAGAGATGGTATCAGATCCTGTTTGGCCTTTCAAATATTGAGGGGATGGGAAGGTGGCTCAGTAATAGAGCGCTTGCCTTGCATGCATGAGGCCCTGGGTTCAATTCCTCAGCAGCACCACAAAAGCCAAAAGAAAAAAGTGGGAAGTGGCACTGTGGCTCAAGTGATAGAGTGCTAGCCTTGAGCTGAAGAGCTGAGGGACAGCACGCAGGCCCAGAGTTCAGGCCCCACGACCAGATACCCCCTCCCCCAAAAAAAGATCAGAGCCAGGAAGTCATGGGAAAGTAAATTGTAATCATGCCTTTCTAAATGTCTGTCTGCTTCATAACTGGGCAAGAATGTGCCAGTCATCTAAGTGGGTTGTAAAATGTGTAGGATAGTTTAAATCCCCAAAGTTGTACTTTGAGCAGATACAGGGCATAACTGTTGGAGAATTCTTCAATTACAGGAGGGGTTCATTTTGCCTAACATCATCTTATCTGATCTTTTCTGCTTGCCTCAGACATATACTAGTTATTGCAAATAAGGGAAACCATGGTGAAGAGCTATAGTAACTCCATTTTAAGATCAAACCCCCTGAGCTGTGCTGCCCTCAGAGTAGCCCCCAAAAAGAGCTGTACTGCCCTAAGAGTAACCTCCAAAGGGAAAGTTCTCGGAAAAACCCAGGTTGCTACCAACCCTGCCCACCCTTAAGGGCAGAACAGTTTCCTAAGTGTTTCAACAGAAAAAGGGAAGTACAGTGTGAGTGGACTTAAGCAATTTCACAAGTTCAGGGGGGTTATGTGTAAAACCCTAAACTTGTATGTTTGATATAAAAGCTGTGCTAATTTTGTGCTCCGGGCCTCTTAGCGTCACCTGTTACTGAGTGCGCAGAGGATCAAACTCAAGCTAGCAATAAATGACTCTTTGCTGTTTGCAAAGAGTCTGGTGGTCTGTGAGGGGCATCCAAAATCCGGTACTTCAATGGGATCTATGTTTCTTTGGGCCAGGCTTACTTCACTAGATAAGGACACAAGTAGTTTTTTCTTTCTTGCTATTGTTTCTAACATATTTATAAGGTGATAGTTTTGTTGCATTGTATGTCTCTTCCCCCACAGTATAACCCCTGTTTTCACTGTATTTGATGTTGGTATACTTTGGGGAGGGGAAGGGAAAAAAACAAATTGTTTAGGGATACAGGTGGTCCCATTGCAACCATTAGATGTGCAAAATCCTATGTTCAAAAACAAACTTTACAACTTTGGTGCTGGGGTGGGGGTGTAGTTGTGGAGATGGGAGGGAAGGGATGGTAGGGGAAAAACGAAGGAGGAGGCAACAATGCTTGATAAGAAAAGTACTCATTACCTTGCTCATGTAATTATAGCCTCTCTGTATGGTGTTTTCACAGTAAAACATATATATATAAAACCGAAGGGAACAGTCCAGGGAAAAATTCGGGTCTCTTACAGAAAAAAAAAAATCAATGATTTCATGTACATAAGAAAAAAAGTGGGGACAGGAGCTGACACAATCCCAGTGCCTCTGGGGGCACTGCTTTCACTGTATTTGATGTCGGTATAATTTGTGAAGGGGAAGGGGAAAAACAAATCGTTTAAATAGGGATACAGGTGGACCCATTGCAACAATGAGATGTACAAGTCATTATGTCGAAAACGTTCTTTACAACTTTTGTGCAAACGGGGGGGGGGGGGGGCAGGGGGAGCGGGGCGGATTAGGTCAGGGGGCAGGGTAGGATGGGAAGGGGAAACAAAGGAGGAGGTTACAATGCTTGATAAGAAATGTACTCATTATCTTGCCCATGTAATTATAACCCCTCTGTGCAGTATTTTCACAATTAAAAAAAAAAGTGGGGAATGAAGTAAGGAGTTCTGATCTGACTGGTGCCATACTGGCCACATGGTGGATGATAGGGTCTGGTATCTTGTCTTCATGCCCGGGGAAGGAAAATGCCTCCACCCATCATCTGACTCCCAGGTGATGGATATGCCCAGATCCCTGGAGGCAGCGGTGAGCACTTGGCTGATAGAAATTACCAGTCCCAGGCACTGGAATGGCAGATTAATAACCTGTGGACCTGTCCCCTGCTGAGACCGTATTTAGGCCGAGCCCAGACCAGCCACTATTATGCCATGCCACATGTGTCTCTGTGATCATGTCTTGTCTTCTGATTCATCTCCAGTCATCATGGCATCACAATTCAGCTCTCCATTGGAGTTGAATTGGTTTGTTGGTATTGTTTTTGTTCTTTCTTTCCTCTCTGGCCTGTTTCCTAACCATGTTTTGTGTATTTGGGGGCTTCAGGCCTTTGTAAAAATGGGTGGCCAGCAGCCTGCTAACTGTGTAGTAAAGACTCCAATATTCCATCTACCTAAATGTGGCTAGGATGCTTCACCTTAGAATATGCCTAGTGAAGAACTTCTTCCAGTCTTGTGGCTTTCTATTTATCTTGCTAGCTATGTCCTTTGCTGTGCAGAAGCTCTGCAGTTTAATGCAGTCCAATTTATCCAATCTTTCTTTGATTTGTTGTGATTCCAGGCCTTTATTAAGGAAGTTTTGACCGGTGTCATTGAGCCATTGTGTTTGCCCTATACCTACCTGCAATATTTTCCAGATATCTACTTTTACCTAAAAGTCTCTGATCCATTTGGAGTTGATTCTGGTTGCAGGGTTCTATACAAACATCTAACTTTAGTTTAGAAAGACATTTTTTAAAACAAAAACAAAGATTTCCTTTTTTTAAAATCAACTCTTGGTTCAATTCTTGTTTTAGATTCTTTATATTCTTATACTGATTTATACTAGCAGATACATACATTATAAATTTGTTTGCTTTGTATTTAAAACATTAAGAAAATGTTAACAAATTTTCTGAAATTTTCCTTACTACAGACCTTGGGAACCTATTTGCATTCCTTTTAAGTAGCATTTCTTTTCTTTTCTTTTTTAATTTAATTTTTTTTTGTGAACATACTGTACAGAGGGGTTACAATTACATGGGCAAGATAATGAGTACATTTCTTATCAAAAAATGCAGCCTCCTCCTTTGTTTACCCTTCACATTCCTTCCTAGCCTCCCCCCACCCTCCTACACAATCCTCCCCCCACCCACCAAAGTTGTTGTAAAGTTCATTTTCAACATGACAACTTGTACTTCTCATAGTTGCATCGGGTCCACCTGTATCCTTAAACGGCTTGTTTTTCCCCTTCTCCACAAATTATACCGACATCAAATATAGTGAAAGCAGGGATTATAGTGTGGGTGAGGGACATACAAAGCAACAAAAAATAATCTTATCAATGAGTTAGAAACAAATGAATGAAAGAAAAATCATTTAAATACATATCTAAGGGTTCATTTTCCTAACATTGTGTTATCTGACCTTTTCTGCTAGACTCATACATATACTAGATATTGCAAATAAGGGAAACCATGGGACCTATGTTTCTTTGGGCTTGGCTTACTTCACTTAATATAATTTTTTCCAAGCCTTTCCATTTCCTAACAAGTGGGGCAATGTCATTCTTTCTGATGGAGGCATAAAATTCCATTGTGTATATATGCCACATTTTCCTGATCCATTCATCTACTGAGGGGAATCTGGGTTGGTTCCATATCTTAGCTATGGTAAATAATGCTGCAATAGACATAGTTGTGCTGGTAGCTTTAGTGGTCTTGTTTGTAAACAATTGGGTAAATGCCCAAAAGTGGGATTGCTGGGTCATAGGGGATCTCTATGTGAAGTCTTTTCAGGAACCTTCCTACTGCTTTCCAAAATGGTTGAACAAGTTTACACTCACACCAACAATGAAGTAAGGTTCCCTTCTGTCCACATCCCCTCCAGCATCTGTTGTTTTTAGAGTTCTTGATTTTTGCCATTCTAACTGGGTTGAGGTGGTACCTCAATGTTGTTCTGATTTGCATTTCTTTTATGGCTAGGGAGGTTGAGCATTTCTTCATGTGTCTATTGGCCATCTTTCTTCTTCAGAGAAGATTCTCTTTAAGTCTTTACCTTACTTATTTATTGGGCAGTTGTTTCTTTGAGGATTTGTTGTTGGGGGATTTAATTGTTTGAGTTCCAAGTACATTTTAGATATGAGACCCTTGTCTGTTGTATGGCTAGTGAAGATCTTCTCCCAATCCGTGGGCTTTCTATTGATCTTGCTAGCTATGTCCTTTGCCATGCAGAAGCTCTGCAATTTCATGCAATCCCATTTGTCCAAACTTTCTTTGATTTGTTGTGTTTCCAGGTCTCTATTAAGAAAATTTTGGCCTTTGCCAAGGAGACCTAGGATTTCTCCTAATCCATCCTGTAATGTTTTCAGAGTGTCTGCTTTGAGTTCAAGGTCTTTGATCCATTTGGAGTTGATTCTGGTGCAGGGTGATATATAAGGATCTAGCTTTAGTTTTCTACAAGTAGTTAACCAATTTTGCCAGCACCATTTACTGAAGAGGCTGTCTTTCTTCCATTCTATTATTTTAGCTCCCTTATCGAAGATTAGTTGGCTATAGGTTTGTAGGTTCATTTCTGGGTTTTCAATACTATTCCATTGGTCCTGAGGTCTGTTCTTATGCCAGTACCAAGCTGTTTTGATTAATATGGCTTTATAGTAGAGTTTGAAATCTGGTATTGATATTCCTCCAGCAGTGTTCTTTCTGTTGAGGAGCGGTCTTGCTATTTGGGGTCTTTTATTGTTCCATATGAATTTTTGGATTGCCTCTTCTATTTCCTTGAAGAATGAAGTTGGAATTTTGATAGGTAAAGGATTGAATTTATAGATAGCCTTGGGAAGTATTGCCTTTTTCAAGATGTTAATCTTTCCAATCCAGAAGCATGGGAGGTTTTGCCATTTTCTAAGTTCTGTTTTGATTTCCTTTTTCAAGATTTTATAGTTTTCATCATAGAGGTCCTTCACTTCTTTGGTTAAGTTAATTCCTAGGTATTTTATTTTTTGAGGGACTATTACAAATGGAGTTGCTTTCCTAATTTCAGCCACACTTTTCTCATTGTTGGCATACAGAAAAGCCATTGATTTTGGGGGTTTAATTTTATACCCTGCTACTTTGCCAAAGTTTTGTGTCAGCTTGAGGAATTTGGGAGTGGAGTCTATGGGATTCTTTAAATACAAGATCATGTCATCTGCAAAGAGGGAGAGTTTTATTTCTTCTTTCCCTATTTGCATCCCCTTTATGTTTGCATCTTGTCTTATTGCTGTAGCTAGGCATTCTAATACTAGATTGAAGAGAAATGGAGAGAGTGGGCATCCTTGTCTTGTTCCTGAGTTAAGAGGAAATGGCTTTAGTTTTTCACCATTGAGTATAATGCTGGCTGTAGGTTTGTCATATACATCCTTTATTGTATTGAGGAATGTTCCATGGATTCCTAATTTTTCCAAAACCTTCATCATAAAGGGGTGTTGGATCTTGTCGAATGCTTTTTCTACATCTATTGAGATAACCATGAGGTTCTTATCCTTGCTCCTGCTGATGTGATCAATAATATTAGTTGATTTGAGTATATTAAACCAGCTTTGCATCCCTGAAATGAATCCTGTTTGATCATGGTGTATGATTTTTTGGATGTATTGTTGAAGTCGATTGGCCAAAATTTTGTTGAAGTTTTGAATCAATGTTCATCAAGGAAATGGGTCTATATTTCTTTCTTTGAGTCCCTGCCTGGTTTTGGGATGAGGATTATGATGGCTTCATAGAATGTGTTCTGTAGTGAACTTTCTCTTTCAATTTCATTGAAGAGTTGGAGGAGTATTGGTTAAGAGAATTTTATATGTATAATTGGTAAGCTCTGTATATTTTTATCTCACTCTTTGTGTAAATTCAAGTAAATTGGTTTGTAGAATTTTCGTCATTCTTTTAACAATTTTTAAAAGGTTAGTTCATAGATTCCATTTGGTAAAGGAATCAATATGAGGTAATATCAATATATTATTCTAGGAAAAGAGATCCACTAATACAGCTTATGGTTATTAGAACTATTTTAATCATGGGATAGTCTTACGTGTTAGTATAAGATTTGATGAATGACTTTAACTATATAAAGATGTAATAGTCATATTGCAAACATTTTGCATCCCTTTTGTGATCTAATTTTACAAATATTTAAAATTCTGTTGCATTTCTGCTTTGCTATTTAATAAAAAGATTTTTCAGAGAAAAAAACCAAGCTTTCTCTTACATAGACCACATGCTGTGCTATACCAGCTCTAGGGTTTGGTTACAATGTTTATTTGTTGTACCTAGTTGTAACCAACTTTCTCTTCAGAAGCTAGTTTTAGTGACTCAGAAAGAGTGCCTTTCCTGCCCACGCTTCACATCTATTGTCTGTTGTAAAAGAGACCCAAGCAGTGGTGGGCAGGCCCCCAGAACCCAACACCAGCGGCAGCTCTTCCTCAGAGAGCTTGGCAGGGAGGCCCACAACTTCCTTGCTGACAACTTGGAGCCTAAATTGATCTTTATTAAATTGGCTTCTATGTGCCAACCACCACAACCAGTGCCATCTTAGGACCTCATCGTGGTGGGGTCTTAAGCATTTTGTTATATAATTGTACAAATTCTCTCACAATTTACATTAAATTATTTACTCAGTCTTCTATGGTAATATCATATTTTCTTGTTGTTTGTCTCTTTAACAGAGAAACAAAGAACACTTTAGTTCCAATGTTAATTTCAAACTTTCCCTGGCCACTATGGTGCAAGGAGACCATTAAGAGGCTAGTCTCTATCTTAAAAGAACTTAATGTAAATGCCTAAATCAGAATTAAATACTTGCTAGGTGGGGCTACAAATGTGTCATTGTAGTTTAGGTGAAACAGTTTATCCTAATACTCTGTATTTCATTGTTACTCCCTGATTTTATCCTAATACTCTGAAAGTAAGGGAACAACAATAACAAAGTTTCACTAAAATGAGAAAATGACTTAAAAGTTGAGAGAATTCAAGGATCAGAAAGACAGGTGTAGCAAAAGATCTGCTGAACAGAAGAGGTAGATAGAAATAAACTAAAATAAAACTAAGTCTTTCTGATCCTTGAGCCCATTTTTTATTATCTCCAGTTGTACATATGAGTTACCATTTAACAAAGCAATTGATGAATATAACTCACTTGATCAGTGTTACTCAACATTCTCATTCAACCCTCCTGACCTTTTCTTGGTGGTTCTTCCTTTTCTTAGTTGTTTGGAATATACATGGAATTCTTGATTTCCTCCCCCTCTTCTCTTCATTTGTCTACTGCTCTCTCCTTGGCCCTACCTACTTCTTGAAAGTACTGTTTCTTGGTGCTTATTTTGTTGGGTTATCACTTTGCCTTTCTAAGGAACTTTGAGTACTTTGAGTATTCACTTAAATCTGCCACTTGGATATCATCCAGTGTTTACTTACAGGTTTCATTGTTTAAATATACCAACTTTTCTTGACTCACTTGTCCATTTAAGAGCAACTGTGCTGATTCCATTCCATACTGGATATCCACTTGCTATTCCTTAGATTGCACAGCCTTTTTGTTAACTCATAGAATCCAGTCAGATGTCAAATGTCTCCAATCCTAAGTGTCTGTTACTTTCACTGATCTGTTTGTTCTTCAATTTTCTCATCTGCAAAATGTGGTAATTGGACACACCCATCTTTCTAATGTTGCTAAAATTAGCAATTAAATTTCAATATACAAAATATAGTTGAAACAGTACCTGACACATAGTGTTCAATGTTATGTGAATCCATACCATAATTTGCTGATGTTTAAAATGAAGATAACAAGAAGATGGCAATTCTGACCTGTTAAGATTAAGTGAGATGTTGAAGTACCTAACATATAATAAATATAAGATCCCTTACTACTTTCATTATAAAGTACTTTTACAAAACTAGAAGCTGGTGGCTCAGGCCTTTAGTCCTAGCTTGTCAGGAGGCTGAGCTCTGAGGGTCATGGTTCAAAGCCAGCCAGGGCAGAAAAGTCCATGAGACTCTTATCTCCAATAAACAACTCAGAAAACCAGAAGTGGCACTGTGGCTCAAGTGGTAGAGCTCTAGCTTTGAGCTGAAGAGCTGAGGGACAGCACTGAGGCCCAGAGTTCAAGCCCCATGACCCACATCAAAAAAGGACTTTTACAGTTTGAAATAACATGCACACATGTGCATGCATGTAAACATACACACACACACACACACACACACACACACACACACACACACACACACACTTAAAGAATACCATGGTAAACTCTCAGAAGGCAGTTTTAGAAATCTGTGAAGTTGTCAGTAAAAGGATTGGCTTAAGTTTTGCAGGGCAATGTATTTATGCCTAAGGTCCAAAAGTTATCAACTTCCAAAAACTGACATAGAAATTTACATGATATACTTGATGAACCTTTTGGAGAGACTTATTTATGTCATTTTAGAATAAAGCAATTCTATCTATGTTGATAAAGTTTTGCAGCACTCATTTATTCCACCCACTTGAACAACTTTAAAGACTGTAAGCTTGTCAAGAAGCTGTTTTTCATTTCACTTTGAAACTATCCATGATAATAAATGAGAAACCCTACGTTAAAGGGCATTTATAATAATAGTAAAAAAAAACGCTCACACTTGGAGATAAACCAACTTTAAAAAATGAGTTTTGGCTATAAACTTATTCTTTCAGATTAAAATATTTTGAATAAAAGCATGCAAATGTTTGTATGGGTAGCTGTATTTTTTTCATAAAAGGGTTTTTTGAGGTTTTATATTTCACAGCAAAAAGATATTAAGTAGAAGATAGAGATTTCCTATGTACCCTGCCACACTATCACTATACTCTGAGTAGTATATTGTTACAAATGATACCTCATTATCACCTGAGGTGCCCCCCACAGTTTCTATCAGGGTTAACTCTTGGTATAAATTTATTCACATTCATGGGATGAACATCACCATGAATCTATCATGATAGCATCAATCGATCTCTTTATCCTGCTTTCTCATTGCTCCACTCTGTCCCTTTGCCCCTGGCAACTACTGACCTTTCTACTATCTCCATGGCTTTGCCTTTTTATGCCATGTAATTGGAAAGGGAACATACATTTAAAAATAGTGCATACATATGTATTATTCTTTTTGGTTTCTTTTAACAACTGATTAAATTTCCTACATGTCTATTGCTGGATACTCACTTATATTTTAACACAGATTACTACATTGGATGGGCCACAGCTTATTCATTCAGTTAGTTACTGAAGGACATCTTCTTTCCAAGTTTAGACAAGTATGGATAAACCTGTTGTGAATGCCCACATTGTAATTTCATTTTAGACATGAGTTTCTAGCTCTTCTGTGTAAATAGTAGGCACATGATTTCTGACAAAATATTTTCACCAGATGACCTCGCCATTATGTTCCTTACTTCCAGTGTCCCTGTAAAATTGCATTCTCAATAGAAATGAGTGAGTTTCTGTTCATGTCCTTCAGCATTTGGTGGAGTGAATGCTCTGGATTTGGGCCATTCTAATAGGCTTATAATAATACTTTTTGGTTTAATGCATCATTCCCTTGGAGCATTTTTCAGGCATATTTGTCATCCTTGCATATTTTTGTAATATACACAGTAGGATTTTTTCACATGTTTTTGCTTGGGTTGATTATTAATAGTATATTTATCAGGATATTCAGACTTTTTTCTTGCTCCTTAGTAAGATTTTATCCTATTCCTGTTAATTACTGAGTTTTTTACCCCATAATTGTCCTGTGTTTGGAATGAGTTTCATGGAAATCAGCTGCACCAATACCTCAATCTGTAGTAACACCAAATAAACTTTAAATTTTGATATGGTTTGCACCAATAAACTTTAAAAAGTCTTGGTGCAGATCAATTGAAAACTGTAAGTTGAATTTTTTAAATCAAAGCTAGTTTTATTAAAAATAGCATTTGAGCTAGAGATCTGAGAATCTTGATGTCATGGCTTCATAGTTTGAAGCCAGTCTGGTTAGGAATGTCTGTCAGACTGTTAACCTCTATTAGACAAAAAAAGGCTGGAAGTGCAACTACGGTTCAAGTGGTAGATAGCTAGCCTTGACAAAAACTTGCAGACAGTGGCCACGCCTTGAGTTAAACCCAGGACTAGCACCAAAAAAAAAAGGTATTTAATAGGATGGAATTTGTGCATTTAAAACTATGACATTAAGTAATTCAAAGAAAAGGTAAATGAATGAAAGTATAGTCTATGTAATGGACTTAACAAAAATTGCTGAAAATGTCCATGCAATAGGAAGCAATGCATAGATTCAATTCAATCTTTTAAATTTCCAGTGGCACTATTCATAGAAATAGTTAAAAAAATAGAATATACAAATGGTACCACAAAAGAGCTTCTATAACCAAAGCAATCTTGATAAAAAATGATCTGGATTATCACTCTAGCTACTTAAGAGGCTGGGATCTGAGGATCACAGTTCAAAGCCATCCTAGATAGGTAGTCCCCTTATATGATTCCTGTTAGTGAAATGAGCTCTTTTCCCATAACTTAGTACACTTCTTCCCCTCTCCACAGCTTAGCATGCTCCCTTCCTAGGCAACACTAGGCCCATTTAGTAAATGCAGTAAGTAATCAGCCTCCAACCCCCTTTATCTTGGGATGGCACTTCTCTGGGGTGGCTACCACCATATAAGGCATGACCTTCAGGTCCAGGCAGTTGCAGGACCCCTTATCTATCATTTGGATAGCAGCCATAAACCCTAGTCTGCCATCATGAAGCCCCTGGCCCACACAACCACATCAGGGTCTCTTCCTAGCCCCTTCTAGCTCCTCCTAAGCCTCCTAGGTTATATAGGTCACCTCAGAAAATAGCCGGTACTTCTTCTCACTTCTCCCTTGTGGGAAGAGGTCTTGTGGTTCCTTTCCCAGCAGGCAATAAACCTTTCTTTGTTCTCTGTACCTGGATGTCTGCATGATTTTCTGGCAAAGTGTAATTTATTCTAACAATTCCTTATAGAATCATTTTTGAAAAATGTGGTTCTGCCTAGCACTTTGGAATGTCACAAGTATTATGTTGGGATGGTATAGTTAAAATCCAGTTTATGCCAGTTACCAGTGGCTCATGCCTGTAATCCTAACTACCCAGGAGGCTGAGATCTGAGGGTTTTGGTTCAAAGCCAGCCCAGGCAGAAAAGACAATGAGACTCTTGTCTCTAATAAAATATTCAAAAGGCCAAAAGTGGCACTGTAGTGCAAGTGGTAGAGTTCTAACCTTGATCACAAAAAGGCTCAGGTACAGTGCCCACACCTTGAGTTAATGCCCTAGAACTGGAAAAAAATCCAGTTTACTATCCTCTCACAAATACAGTGAAGTGTCTCTTTATTTTTGGAAAGTTCTAACAATGCAAAGCACTTTATTTTACACTTCAAAAACAACCCACAGTTTTCCATAGCTAGCTATGTTCAGGATTGCACAAAACAGCTCATTCTTGCTGGATCATTATGGTAGGTTCAACAATGGTCTCCCAAGAAATAGTTACAATCTAATTCATACAACCTGTGGGTGTTGATGGTAAAGAAAGATTTGATTAAGAATCTTGAGACTGGATTATTCAAATGGATCCCTCATGGCTATAATCATGACTGTCCTTAAACTAAACACAGAGAAATATAGATTCCATTATTTCCTTCATTTGTGGTAGCCACAATGTGCCTATAACTTTCTAAAAACCAGAGGGTAAGCAGTGGGTGAGTAAGGGGTTACAAATGAATTAACTGAAGTGTGATAGACTCTATGATAGAGAGTGCAAATAGAATAATTCTTTAAAAAAACTCTTCAAAGTTCTTTAAAAAGTCAAGTCCAACAAAATAAATACCAGGAAATGGGTACTAGTAAGAGGAGCAACTGAGGCCAAGTGGAGGGAATGAAGCGAGAAGGGGTAGAATACAGGCAAGTATTAATTTTATATACCACAGAATTGAGAAATATAAGGGAAGGAATGTGTCAAAAGTGGTGATGCTGTTGAAGTGACAACACAGATTAAGATGCATTGTACACAAACTGCTGCGCTAAATGGCAAATTTAATGCATAACCCAAAATTAAGATAAATGAGGGAAAGGGAGTGTTGGGAAAGATGGATGATTAAGAAGTTTTACAAAGGAGTTTCCATTCACCAAAGCATAGGTAGATTTCATCAGAGAGGGGGTGATGTGATGAAAGCAGAGTTGGGGTGATTATGCTTTGGTAATGGAAGAAGACACCACAGAGAAAGAAATACTAATGGTCACTAGAAGCTGGAAAAAAAATAAGCTAACAATGTTCCTTCAGCTTCCAGATAGAACCTATTTCAAGTTTTCTAGTTATTTTGGAGATGGAATCTCATAGATTTTTCTGCCCAGACTGGCTTCAAACTGCTATCCTCTAAATCCTGCCTAGGTAGGATTACAGATATGAGCTCCTGATACCTGGTTTACTAGGGGGTTTGTTTGTTTCTTTCACATCAAACTGCTATTTGGCCTATTATTTGGGGCCTCTTCACCTCCTCTCATTTTCCACCATTTTTGTTTTATATCACTGTACAAGGCTATATGGCTCAATTTCAGAGCTCTTCAACTAAAAGGTACTACTTTTCTAAGAAATTCGGTAAGCTTCATTATACTGCTTTCTGTTGGAGAGCTTTAAATAATCCTTGCCCAATACTATTTTTGTTATCCAGGACAATAGATTATTATAGGCAAAAGACAAATTCAGGACAGTACTCCAAAAATAGGGCATTTCATTTTGAAATAATTTATTTCTTACTTTGTGTCAGGGTATATTACAAGGACAAACAGAAACCTCTAGGGAGGGAGTTAAACAGAGAAGTTAAGTGTTTTGGAGCAGCAATACTGTATTGATTCTATTTTGCTTATTCTTTGAGTATGGTCAGTTTCCTACTCTACAGTTTACCTAAGTATGGTAATTTCTTGTGTCCATTTTTAGTACTCTGTAGCTTACCAAGTTCCTCAGTAACTGAGTATACTGGCTATTTCATTTTAGGACCCTTAAATACAGTTTATTTTTTTATTCTTGGATTTGTCTTCTGGACTTTGCATTATATTCACAAACTGCTTTGTTGAAGGGTCAACTCCTTTGTACAACCAAAAGATTAAAATAAAATTTAAAATAAAATCACAAGTTTCAGTGAGTTTATAAGTGGTTAAACACCTGTCTGGCTGAAAAGTGGCACATCTGGAGAGAGCATGGAATATTCTAATTCCTGAGTGATGTCCTTTTATAATCCATAATCTAGGAGAAAACTTCTTCTGACTGTGAACCATCCTAGGAAATGATCTAACAAAGAAGGGATGATGATTGACATCTGAAAGGGGGGCAATCTTGTAAGGTTCAGCCCTGAAGTGGATGGACCTGATGATTTACCAATATGTACCAGAGAACTGAATTACATATTTTTGAGAAAAACCACAGATCTCCAAAAGCGTTGAGTGTGAGAATAAAGTTATCTTTCCCCTATATTTGGGCGCAAAAATGTAATGGGGAACAGTACTTCAGAAGCTAAGAGAAGGTAAAAATGTGAAGCCCAATGACCAGTAAATAGTTAACTCCAATGTGAACTTTAGTTTTGATTCCTAGCCCAATTTGCTTTTGTTTTAGTTGGCTTTTTATCTAAGTTTTAGTAGCAGTTTCTATATGTTGTGAAGTTTGTTGAATATATATAAGATAAAGTTCCCCAAGTTTCTCTTCAGAGACCTGACATGGAAACTGTCAAGAAGAGGAGACATTCTGTCCCAACTTACTTGCTCCCCTTCCAAGGAAGATTCCCCAAATCTGAAGACTGTTATTGGAATGGGGGTGGGGTGGCAAGGTTACTCTTTGGAGGCCATGTGAATCAAAATGTCTACCATTCTGGTTTTCACCCTGCTGATTGTCAGTGTGAAATCTGTGATTGATCCACTGCCACTGAATCTGTCTGGGACTCCAGTTTCTCGGTTGGAAACCCAATAGATCAGTCGTTATGGAGACTGGTCTGGCTTCTGCACGAAGCAATACAAATATGTTTTTCCATTACTGTACAGGAGGCTCTCACTAGACCTGCAGGAGATGGAGGCCTGATCTCCAAGGGTGACAGGCAGGGAGTGTGGAGTTTGGGTCAATATAGCAACCCCACCGGATCCTAAAGAGAGAAGTGGACAGGATTAATTATAAGTTTCTTTCTTAACTTATACTGGACTATAAAATTTTAAATAATGTTTTATGATCCAAAATCTTCATTAAACACCACACACACACACTGATAGTTGTAAACCATGAGGACCTGTAGAATTTACCAGCACTTTCTGCTTATCTAGTCCTAAGCAGAACAAGGTTCTTTGGTCCTTCTGGAATCTTCCTCACTCTCACAGATACATATATCATCTACCCATCCAGGAGGGAAAAGATAATATGATAGGTGAAATGAACCCCAAGATCAGGATTCAAATGTTTTTTTTCTTTCTTTCGACTATTTCTAACATATTTATAAGATGATTTCTTTGTTGCTTTGTATGTCCCTCCCCCACGGTATAATACCTGCTTTCACTGTGTTTGAGGTTGGTATATTTTGTGGAGGGGAAGGGAAAACACAAATCATTTAAATAGGGATACAGTTGGACCCATTGCAACAATGAAATGTACAAGAAGTTATGTCAAAAAACAATCTTTACAACTATGGCCAAGTTGGGGTGGTAGGAAAGAGGGGGATGTCGGGAGGAGATGGGAAGGGATGGGAAGGGGAAACAAAGGAGGCAACAATGTTAATAAGAAATGTACTCATTACATTGCCCATGTAATTGTAACCCCTCCTTACGGTATTTTCACAATTTAAAAAATATATATTCCATAAAAGTATTTTAATCATGAAAAATGAGGAAATTGTCAAATGTGATGAGAAGCCAACTGTATTTTATGCTCATTGACCAACTTTGTGGTGTTTTCCCTATCAAGTAAGTAACAAAGATAATTTTACATTGCGCTGTAGAAACTTGGATCCATAAGTATATTTCAACAAGGAATGTGATGGTTATAAGCCATCAAGTACTTTCCACAGAGCACACATAATTTCCAAGAAAAAATAACAATGCAGCTAAGAAAAATCAAACAACCATTACCTTAGAATAGAATAGAATTGAAGATCATCAGTAATGGAACTGAGTGAAAACATGGACTTTCAAGTGGATATCCTGGGAAGAACTCAGAAGTACTGCTGTACATTCCTCTAAGCATGGATTATTGAGTCTAACCTTGATGGACAGTGCACAAGTCCACACCAAAGGACATTCAGGAGTATAAGTGGTTGTGATCCTCAAGACTGATAAGATCAGGGGACTGAAGAGACTTTGGAAGATTTCCAGGGAAGAGGAGGAAAGGCAGATCTAAGAAAATCTGACCTAGACTGAACTATTATGTGACAAAAGACAATGGGGGATAATTGTCAGTATTTGACATGAGCCTAAGAAAGAATTAGACTTGTATATTAAGGTTATTTTCCTGGGGTACGAATGCTGATTTCTTATTTGTTGCAAATAAATAGAAATACACAAGAGAGTATGTTTCTTCTTCAGTTTGCTTCAGATGGTTCAGGGAAAATCTACTTTGTGTTGTACTTTTAACATTTCTTCTTGAAATAGTTTCCCTTTTAAAACTCAAACAGCACTTGTTGAGTACAGACTGAAGATGTTCTAACACCTTTAACAAGGTGGCCTTGTCTCATTCTTATAGGTATTAAAAACTGTAATTAGCCTGGCATGGGTAGCTCACACCTGTAATCCTAGCTACTTAGGCTGAGATCTGAGGATCACAATTTAAAGATCGTTTAGGCAAGACAGGCTGTAAGACTCTTATATTCAATTAAGCACCAAAAAAAGCTGAAAGTGGAGCTGTGGATCAAATGGTAGAATGTTAACTCAGAACAAAAAACTTAGGGACAGTGTCCAAGCCCTGAGTTCAAGTCCCAGGACTGACACTACACACAAAATAACAATATTCGTGTTATCTTTTTTCTTTTTCCAAGTACAACTTAAGACTCTGGAACTGAATCCTGCATTATGAAAAACAGGAATCCTTGGGTCCTACAAGACTCTCTGACAATAAATCTTCCATTCGTGGTCTCAGAAAAGCCTATCTGGGATATAATCCTGAGTTGCAGAAAGCCCACGGAGGAGAGTGATTAAGGATAAAGATGGAGGCAGTGTGATTAGCGGTGTAATTGGCCTACCAGCCTGCAAGTGATAATCAGAATTTGGGCAATCATTGTCTGACTGGACAGTGTCAGAAAGTACTCTGTGCACAGTGAGTGGTCTCAGAGGCACTTGTGAGTAAAAGCTCAAAACCAGATGATACTGATTAACATCATTGGACCCTTCACATTTCTGTTCTCAATTTTTTTCTATAAACTTTAGTTACAAACAGCATTCTGATTTATTAAATAACATGTAATTCTCCAAAAAGAATATCTATGATGCAAAGTGTGTGGGCACATATACAGCTACTTAAAGCATATTGACCATCATCAGTACCAATTTTGATGCTATTGTCTTTCTTTGTTGGGACTGAAGTTTGTATTCAGGAATTCAAACAATCTGGGTAAATGACCATATTCCAGCACTTTGACTCTAGCACATTTTTGAGGGAGAATCTCAGGCTGTACTGAGGGTGCTCACAGAACACAGTACTCTTACCTTCTTACCTATGCTTTCCATATAAACACAGTTATAGACTTACAAGTGTGAGGTTTGCTAAATTTTTGCCCTGGCTGCTGAAGAAAAACATTAAAACAACACTATTTTTTTACCTGCCTCTATTTACATTTTATTGGAAAGGTGACATATGGAGGATTTACAGTTACATGAGTCAGGTAAATAGTACATTTCCTTTTGAACAGTGTCACATCATCCCTCCTTTCCTCCCAGTGTTGCCTTTTGAAATTTGAAATCACCTTTGGAACTCCTCATTTTACAGTATTGAGATCTCCATGAAGAGCACATGTGTCCAGTGAAATACGACATTTACGGAAGAGTGAGGCATGGTGCTTCCATAATCATAGCTAGCTGGAAACCAGTGAACCTAACAGGGCTCACTGTGACCCCAGAAGCACATTGCATTTTGCTTGCCCTGGTTGAGATGCATTAGAAAATCTTATAGTGCAGATTTAAAGAAAAATGAATGAGACAAAGGATGCCTGTTTTCCTTTATATATGGAAGCCAGATTTAGCTTATAAATTTACTAGTAAATAGGTTAGTTGGTTTACAAATATATACAAATATATTCATTGGAACATGGTAGATTCCAGGGAGCACTCAAATAGTATTATTCCTTAGAATGGTGAAGTCAAATTTCACCAAAACAACAGTAGAGGGCAGGTACTTGAATGGAATGGAGTGGGATCAAGGGCAAAGGGGAAGAAGAATGAAGCTGAGGTAAGGAGAATGCAGATAAGAATTCAATGCAAAGCCAGGTGCTGGTGGCTCACACCTGTAATCCTAGCTACTCAGGAGGCTGAGATCTGAGCATCTCAGTTCAAAGCCAGCCTGGGTAGGAAAGTCTGTGAGACTCTTACCTACAACAAACCACTAGAAAACTGGAAGTGGTGCTGTGGCTCAAGCGGTAGAGCAATCACCTTGAGCTGAAGAGCACAGGGACAGCACCCACACCCAGATTATAAAGAGTGCACAAAGAGTGGGTAGGGATGAATGGTGAGAATGTTTTGCGGGAAGACCTTGTTCAAGATGATTGTATTCATAACTTGCTTTTTAAAATGGCAATTCTTTTGTACAACTGCTGAAACATTAATACTTGAGAAACAAAATTAATGATGGAATGGTAAAGTAGGTCCTCTCTGTGTATGGGTACTCATGGGACAGAGAGAGAAAACAGAGTTAAAGTAGGTAAATATAGTAGAAATACTATATGAACATATAAAAATGCTTCTAATGAACATTCAGAGTTGTAATTGTGCAGTGATAGAAACCATATGAGTCTAAGAAGTGAGGGTATGTAATGTGTAAAAGAGCCAGATCATGATTTTCAAGGAAGGACAGCAAAACTGTTCTGAATTAAAAGCAGACTGAGATCTAGACCAGTTAAGGCAACCTGTAAGTGGGTCCTTTTGTTACAAATGCTGTTACAATTGTCAAAGTCAAAATGATCTTGCAGTCCACAGGGCATGATTTAGAATATAATCATTTTATTGGGTCATATTAGAGAATGCCCTGTTTTTAAGAAATTTTTAGTGTGTAAAACAATGTGGGCATATTCTGAAATGAATGAGAAGAAAATACATTTTTTACTACACTTACAACCCGTCTGTAAGGGTAAAAATGTTTCAAATAATTTACAATGCAAAATAAAATTCCTTAACCATATGCTGAAATTATTCTTCCTTTGTAAGACAAATCATTTTTCTACAAGTATCCAAGATAATAATGTTTCCTCAAGGATATGACCCTTAAAAACCCATATGTTTCTTAATGCCCACCTAATAATTGCCTAAGTCTTGCTCTTGTTTAGGGACCTCCATATTCTGTCCTTTGAGTGTGGCCTTATTGGAAGTTCTTACCAGTAATGATAAATATATTTGTCAAAGAGAAATTAATTTTCACTTCTTCCAGCCAAGCAAGATGGAACCAGAATTAGGATAAACCTAAAACCCTGGACTAGTCATGATCTATTGCAAAACAATGACTCCCAAGTAAGATTCAAATCAACATCACATCACTGAGTATAGAAACATAGAGAGGAAGAGAGAAGACAGAGATCAAAAGCTCCACTAGGAATGTAAGAATGCCAGAAAGTCCTGACACCTGATGAATCACAAAGGACCCTATGAAAAAGGCAGTGTCTTCATTCAAGTCTTTATCTTCTTTTTCAATTGGAGCCTTATAATGTCACAACAATAATCAGAGTGTCTGGTCAACCAGAAAGAACTTGGAAACCCAGAAAATGTGGTATCACTCTTTAATATATTTCATTGCTCCCAGAAATTAGACCACTCACATAGTGCTCCTTCAGTCATTCTGACAGAGTGGACAATTCAAGTATCAAATTTCCTTTGGAGTAATGAGGGAGTATGATGGAGGGACTGACACGATGTATTGAACTAATAAACTGATTTGGAGAATGATACCTTCTTATGCAAATACTTAACATAATAAAAACATAATTTACAAAGTATCAATTATTTTCATCATCATTACCATGTGGCAACAAAAATTTCAAACTAAAAAGTTCAAGCCTAAATTTCATAGACTCTATGTGTTTCTTCATTGGATCTATCCTGTTCATAGGATAGATCACAGCAGTAGTCCATTCCCCAGGTCCACAGTGGGGCCAACCCTGCTGCAGGGAAAGAGAGCTCAGTTGCTCCTCTATTTTTTTGACTTCAGGTTTGAAAGCCTGCAAAACTGCCCACATTGGCTTCTTCTGGCAGGTCCACTAGATAGTATGTTGATTAGCAACATAATGTTTAGGTGATGTTCTTGGAGTAAACTGGCTTCCCTTGCTCCTGTGTGGAGTGGCTACTCTTGCTGATAGTTGTAAATATGAATAACAGGCAGAAAATGCACATTCTGGAATTCAAATTACACAGTTTTATGAAGTGTTATGGAATAGATTCCTGCAAAGCTTTAAGAAACACATCCAACAAGGCCACTGCTAATTAAGCCTGCAGAAGCGTCCCCAACACCTGTGGCTTCAGTTTCAGGAGACTCTCTAGCGAAGAAAGATATTCCTGTAACTCAGAAGTATTACAACTCTGCAACAGTACAGATACCAGAGACCAAGGCTCTTGGCCTGCAGCCTTTCCTGTATGGACTATGTCACATTTGTATTTCTTGAGGATTCATCCATTGTGTTATCCCAAACCACCAATCTGATCTTGGATATAGATGCAATGTATATTTTCCCACATACAAATTCACATTTTGTGAAACATCAGGAGAAATACATGACCACAGAATACATTGCAAACATATTCTTTGCAAACAAAAGTTATTTATATCAATTCAGATGAGAACCACCCACTTGGTGGTTCTTCAGAAGTCTCAAGTAAAATTCCAGGACTAAATTATAATGGGAATCCAAAGGAGTATTTCATTTATAGACTTTTAAAGAAAATAATAATCTTCTTATTTGCAATAACTACTATATGTTTAGGAAAAGCAGAAAAGGTCAAAAGCTATGTACTTATGACCATATAAGATGATATTAAGTGAATTGTTTATAATGTATGTATAATGTACTATGTGATTTTGTTTGTTTCTTTGGTATCTTCCTCCTCACAGTATAACCCCTGTTTCACTGTATTTTTGGGGAGGGGAAGGGAAAAACAAAATGTTTAAATAGGGATACAGGTTGACCCATTTTAAAAATGAGATGTACATGACACTATATTGAATATGAACTTTACAACTTCAGCTGGGGGTTGGTTGGGGGGTGTTGAGGGGTGGGGGATTAGTTGAGGAGGTGGGGAAGGAAGGGATGGTAGGGGAAAAATAGAAGAGGAGGCATCCTCCTCTGTTACTCATGTAACTCAGTTACTCATGTAACTGTAACTCCTCTGAACAGTATTTTTACCATTAAAAATGTATAAAAAATGAGTACTGACAGATTACATATGGGACCCATGTTTTTCCTTACTAAATCTCCACAATCTAGGTAACTCAGATCTTCCTTTAAGTCCAGATCTATAAATGTTTAACTACATGATTTAATACACTGTTACATTGTTGCCTGTGGATAAATTAGAACAGAACAGAAAAAAGTGTAATGATGTGATCCAATAGAGAAGGTTGAGCAGATTGGGAGACCAGACATCATTCCCATCTCCCTTTAAACTCCCTTTCAACACTAGGCAAACTCAGTTTGTAGGAATGCAAGTTAGCATAGCCAATATGGAGGACAGTAAGGAAGTTACTAAAATACCTAAAAAGAGACATACCAGATGATTTGGCTACCTCACTCCTGGAAAAATATCTGAAGGAAATAAAGCCAACATACAAAAGTGATATTTATAAAGGGATTTCTGCATATATAGATTTATTGTGATACTGGTATCACTAGAGAATATTTGAAATTGATCAATTGTGCTAGAATCAATTAGAAAGTAGTGATGAACTGGTCCATATATGTATGTATATCTGTGTATATGTATATATATATATATATATATATATACATATGTATATATACAGAACATATATAAAGAAACATGAAATCCTGTAATCTACAACAAAATGAATGGAACTGGAGGACATTCTGTTAAAACGGGCAAAACGAAAGGCCATTATGTATGGTCTTTCTCATTCAAACAAACAATTAAAATAGAAGAGTAACTATGTGGGCCTGAAAAGGGCTCCAGATCAGGAGGCAGGAGGGTGGTGAGCACAGGGGAAAAATAGAAGGACACGATCAATGTACATAATATATATTATGTATGTTATATTATGTATATATAGATTATGTATATCAATATACATAATATATATGGAGAATCCCAGAATCTTATTAATAGATATTGCTAAAATATGTTAATACAATAGATATCAGAAAAGTAACAACTAAAATCTGAAGCAATGAATCTGTTCTTTGTATTATAAACAGTTCCTGGTGGTAGCTCATACATGTAATACTAGCTATTCTGGAAGCTGACATCTCATAATCCTAGTTCAGAGCTGGCCTGGGCAGGAGACTTTGTGAGGATCTTAGCTCCAATTTACAACCAGAACACCAGAAATGGAACTGTGGCTCAATATGTTGGAGTGCTAACCTTGAGACAAAGAACTCAAGCACCAAGAGTGACAATAACAATAACAAAACCATTGCTGCTTAGACTATCTATTACTTGTATTATTGTTTTATGCATCTCAGGTGTTGACACAATTCACACTCTTCAAGTCTATATTGTCTATATCTGAGCAGCTCTGTCAGCAGGTGGAGGCACCAGAAGAAGCAGCTGGGGCAGCCCAGACTCTCACTTCTGCTACCCTGGGAGGTTTTTGTCATAGCTTATATCACTGTGGGAGGGTAACCATAACCATGTTGACAGTAATAAGTGGCAACATCTTCAGCCTGCAGGCTGCTGATGGTGAGAGAATAATCTGTCCCAGATCCACTGCCACTGAACCTGGATGGAACGCCAGATGCCAAAGCACTACTACTATAGATCAGGAGTTTAGGGGCTTTCCCTAGTTTCTGCTGGTACCAGGCTAAATATCTATAAATGTTTCCACTGGTTCTGCAAGTGATGGTTGCTGTGCCTCCTACAGTTGCAGACAAGGTGGATGGGGACTGGGTCATCTGGATGTCATACCTCGCATCTGGCAGGGGAAACATGAAACAAATATCCACATTAGTAACCGAATTATAAGAAGGCTCTCTTGAAGAGTAAAGCATCATGGATCACACTGAAGAATTTTAATGCCCAATATTCTTTATCCTTACCTGGGAGCCAGAGCAGCAGGAGCCCCAGGAGCTGAGCAGGGATCCTCACGTCCATGTTGTGTGCTGACTGGGACAGACTGCTACACTGACTATGAGCAGCCTATGAAGAAGTCCTGAGGGCAGAGGGCTGTGCTGCTGGCACATGCAAATCATCAGCATCTGGACAAGGTTAAACACAACTGTACGGCTGCCTCATCTCAGTAGATCTACACAAATTTGAGTCTCAGGAGACTTAGGTCAGGCAACAGTCTGTATTGTAGCCACAGAAGAGAATCAGCACATTTCTTTCCTGTGGGTGGAGCAGACCACTGATCTCATTGAGGATAAAAGTCTCTTTTCTTTTTAGTCCTTTATCTGAGACAAGACCTATTCATCAAAAGGTTAGTTCCAGAAATTTACAGACGTTTGTACAACACTCATTTGGCACAGGCATTTATTATCCAGAGCAGGAATTTTGGGAATTGCTCTGATTCACTGATCATCTTTATGTGGTAAGTTGTCAGCACTGCTGCCCTGTAATGCCATCCTTAGAGATGAAATAAGAATGTGAAGCTATTACATTGATTAGAAAATAGTTAAACTTGTGAATTGTGCAGCACAGCCTTGTTTTCTCCTATATCTCTGAATTTCTTGCATCAGCAGATACATAAAAGCAAGACATTTTCTTCTCTTCAAACCTGACCAATCTTTTCCACCATCCTAGGGGTGTGTATATTTTATAATGTCCATTATTGAGGTCTTCATATTAACTTCTGGGTTTTAAACATCTTAACCAAAGCTACTGTGTTTGAATCAGAGATTCTCCTTGAAAAGAAGGATAAACTTGGGTTATGCTGAAGCCTACTGAGTTGCCTAAACCTACATATATTCCTTTCATTTGGTAGTCTCTTCTATTTGAGAAGAGAACACTGTGTTTAACACCTGGGTTAAAGATATTGGGCTCAAGTAGAGCGAGTAGAACCATAGAAAGGAAGATCATGTTGGAATTTTTTTAACAGAATCCAGGAGCCAGCAGTACATGGAAATGTCATTCATAATGAGAGGAGGCAACATGGAGCTTAGAAGCAAGAGTGAGGAGAGCTGATTGTCTATGCTGGGGAGAAAGAGCATTGCTGGCTGCACTGAAGGTGCTGAGGTGGAATGAGACACAAGGACATCCATATGGGCCTGTGCAGTTGTCAGGGCCCACAAATCACTACTGCATGGGATGCAAAGTTGACTCATCTCAGCAGTGTTTTGCCAGTCTGACCAATATATGAGCAAATATGTGAGGGGGTTGCATGCTATGATCATGTAAGTGACAGTGACAGCTGGTGTTTCTCATCATCCAAAAAAGTTGATCATGTGGCTAAATTCATGAGGGATCAATGGTCATACTCTTTTTTTAAAATTTTATTTTATTTGTGAACATACTGTACAGAGGGGTTACAATTACATGGGCAGGATAATGCGTACATTTCTTACCAAGCATTGCAGCCTCCTCCTTTTGTTTACCCTTCACGTCCCTTCCCAGCCTCCCCCCTCGCCCCCAATCCCAATCCTTCTCCTTCCCCCCCCTTCCCCCCCCCCCGCACCGACGTTGTAAAGCTCATTTTGGTCATGACAACTTGTACTTCTCATTGTTGCAACAGGTCCACCTGTATAATGGTCATACTCTTGAGAGAAAGAATTGTAATCTGATACAGGAGAACTTTGTCTAAGAATGTATTTCAGAATAACCTATTGCTGTGCATGCAGGTGGATAAATCACCATAAATTCACACATATATGTATGTATAAGACTAGATGAATGAATGTGTGGATGGATAATTTTTCACAGTCTAGAAGTAATGATGTTCTAGTTCCATTAATAGATAGCACCATCACTAATGTACCTGTAAACTTTCTCTAATAAATGAAACAAGTGACCCTTATGGAAATAATTGATTTTTTTAATCAAAACTAAGAAAGTGTAAGGTAATTTTGGACCAATTTCTTGCCAAAAAAAAATCCTGGTGTGCAAGGTAAAGGAAAAAGTGGAGAGAATCAACTAGAAAGGGATGCCCACTGACCAATTTCAAGGGATTTTGAATACCATATAAACACTAATATACCGCATTAAATCAATTGTAAATCCTTGGATTCGCCATGATATTTTCATAAGAAATGAGATATTCTAAAATGATCAAAAACTTCTCCACACATTTTCATAAATTGTAAAAGGGAAAGAATTATTATACAACAGAGAAATCTGGCAGCCATCACCTAGTTTAGAATTGAAATGAAGATCACCAGTAATGATGATTCAAACCATGGGTCTGTTAACAGTCACCATAAAAAGAACACAGTGGCAATTCTGGACTTTGCTCGCATATATGTACTATTGAATATAACCTGAAGGAAAATTGCATGAATCTAGTTTGAGAGGCATTCAGAAACATGGCTGCTGTGCAGTCACTAAGAATGATAAGACCATGATTATATTGTGTTTTTTTTCTTACACAATAGGATGCAAAATAACATATATTCTTCCATTAGAACTCATTTATCATTTGGCAATATTTCACTGGCAGTAGGCAGAGATTTCAGTATATAGAAGAATGGAGAAACAAAAGGTAATTCAAGAGAGGAAGCTCAAACAACACTTAATCCAGGGGTTCATTTGTTATAGCGAGATATGATTTTTTCCTACCTCTCTCCTCTTTCCTCCTGTGTCCTACTTCTGTAATTAGGATAAGGTTTTGCCTTGTTGTTAACAAATTGTAGGACCATGTATACTCCTTGCCACGCACAGTCTTCTTCCTACCACTAGGATCTCAGTTTCTCTCCATGAGGTCAAGCCAGGTAAGGTCAACTTGGGCAAATACTGGAGACAATTACTGTCCAGGGAATGACTTCGCATACAGGCCAATCAGCTGTTCTGAAATGGGATTAAATTAAACATCATTAAAAGCAAACTGCCTACAGACAAGAATAGCTGTTTGTAGTAAGAGCTCTGATGTGCATAACAAATGCATTGGAAGAGCAAACATATGTGTCCATTCTTTCATCTATGACCAAGGCCATGAGTTAAAGACCAAAGAAGGGAAGTAAGTTATATTTTGAAGGAAGTATCATTATGAATCAGAGGGATATAATTGATCAAACATGCTTCCTCTCCCTTTGCCTGTGAACAAACCACTTCAAATGAAGATTGGTTCTCTTTATTAACAGAGATATTAAAAAAGGTCTAAGATACTCTTTTTTTGGGGTCCGGTCATTGGGCCTGAATTCTGGGACTGGGCACTGTCCCTCAGCTCTTCCGCTCAAGGCTAGCTCTCTACCACTTGAGCCACAGTGCCACTTCCGGTTTTTTTCTTTTTGCTTATGTGGTGCTGAGGATTCGAACACAGGGCCTCATGCATGCAATGCAAGCGCTCTACCACTGAGCCACCTTCCCAACCCTAAGATGCTCTTTTACAGGGGGTTCAAGGCTTGTTTTGAATAGAGAGTCAGGGTCTGGTTCATGTTACTCATCTGTGTGTTTGCTGAATTTCAATTGCAGGGACATGATGGAGTGAAAAATTAATATCCTTATTCAGAAGATGAATTTGTTAAATGGGCTTCAGTGAGATCACATGGAATATTTTTAATGAACCACAGATGTTCAATTTTAACTTGTTCCTCTTCCTCTCATTCTAATCATGCTAAGAGGTGAAGAGACAAAACGTGTTCTAAGATGCCCACTACCCACTTCCTTTGAGTAATAGTGTTGCTAGAGAGAGTGGCAGGTGGGATGGCGTGGCTGGAGTCTCTGGAAACAGGGCAGCATGAGAAGTATTTGTTCATTGTCTTGTCTTTGCATTAAAATGAGTGTTCTGTAAGATCAGAGGTTTGTATCTACAAGTGCTCATGGTACTGTGAGGAAATGTACTGAAGATATTTCAGCTTTTACCCCCAGAGGGAGCTGTGGCACCTTAAATCTCTTGGTGACAGAGGGACTGGTTAGCATTTGAGATGTCATTGGGGGAACTAGTTGTCCTGAGGTGCAGCAATGAGAGGGATTCCTAAGTAAGTGAGAACTAATTTTTGAAGATGGTGTTTGCACTGATGGAAATCTAAGAAGTCTCTTTGGACGATCAGGATGTGTTAGCTAAGAACTCAAAACATGTGAGGTCATTGTGTTTTCTATTCTCAGATTCCCATTTGGTCTCTCTTGTATTGCTATTGGGACCTTATTCTATTATTTTCTTTGTATATTGCTTTTTAGGTGTTTGATCAAAGATCAGAAGCTTCAATGATGTTTAAACATTCGTAGCATTTATAATCCATAAAATAACTACTTTGAAGTCTATTTAGCATTTGGTGGTTGGTTACTGATGTCATTGATCTTTTCTAAACTTTTCATTTCCAATTTATTGTTTGAATCTCTAATGGCTTACCTTTATCTACACAGCATGACAAATGCCAGTGATGGGTCAGGTTTCCTACACTACAAGTCCATCCTGCTTCTTCCGTACACCCTGGTGTGTGGATTGAGAGTGCATTCAATGTGCAGCCAGGTCACCTCACTTCCCTTTGCTCAAGGCCTCTCTTGTGTCTCTGTCACTCACACATGGAGTGAGGTTTTAGAGAAGAATACTGAGGGGAGGCCTAGGAGGGATGGGGGAGAATGATGAAAGGGTGTCATACTTATAACTGTACTTGTACTTACAAACTGATTTGTTGAATGGTAACCACTTTGTACAACTACTTAAAGACAATAAAGTTATAATTAAAATTAAAAAAAGATTTTGCAGGACACCAGAATCAAATACTATGGGGGAAGAACAAAGAAATAAACAAAAATAGATCACATAGTACATTATAAGTACATTAAAAAGAACAGCAAGAAATATAAAAAAAATTGTGGCCCTATCTTGGGATTCATTTCACTTAACATCAGCTTATATGGTCATACATACAGAGCTTTGGACCACTTCTGCTTGTCCTGGGCATATACTAGTTATTGCAGATAAGCAATACTATATGACTTATGATGCTTTGGGTCTGACTTACACCACTTAATATAAATTTTTCAGGTTTTCCATTTCCTAACAAATATGGTGATGCCATTTTTTTGATGGAGGCATAGAATTCCTA
This sequence comes from Dipodomys merriami, assembly GCF_024711535.1. Lineage (NCBI taxonomy): Eukaryota > Metazoa > Chordata > Mammalia > Rodentia > Heteromyidae > Dipodomys > Dipodomys merriami. Next base: position 660,941 of record NW_027206056.1, on the reverse strand, counting down.
TTCCTTGACCCATTCATCTACTGAGAGGCATGTGGGTTGGTTCCATAGTTCAGTGGGAGTTGATCTGGAACAGAGTTCACAAACCATCAGCAGCCTGCAGCCTGAAGATATTGCCACATTGTACTATGAACAAGATTATAGTAGACCTCCAATAGTGATACAAGCCATGACAAAAACCTCACAGGAAAGCAGAAGTGAGAGACTGGGCTGTCCCAGCTGCTCTTCATGGTGCCTCCACCTGCTGACAGAGCTTCTCAGGTGGAGTCAGTCTTTTAAGGTGACTAGAATGTATTGGGAGGAAGGTCCTGGAGGCATCTGCACACCCTAATTCTCTGTCTTCCTTCTCATGTCAAGCAGCACATATCTGACATTGCTTCTTCTGACTTACAAAGAACATACATCTGTACTTATGTGTAGTCCAGGATGTGCTAAAATTTGTAGTCATTCATTAAAGAAGAAGCCTTTCTAGGTATGTCAAAGTAAGCTTTTAAAAACAGGGCAACATGGTTTTTTACAAAAGATTTTTGAAAAGCAACATTATAAAGAAAAAAACTGTCATTAATTTTTAAACAACTTGTGACTGACACATTATAATATATTTGAAGTACAGTAGGTTTTGGTATGTACACATATTGTCAAATCATCTAAACAAGGTAACTACTAATTAGTCCATCAACCTAAACATTTACCAATTTCTTCTTGTCAAGGGATTATTTTCTTCACCAAAGAGATCTTTAAAAAACCATTTTCTAAACTAAAGGCAGGTACCTATATACCACCTGCACCAGAATCAGCTCCAAATAGATCCAAGACCTCAATATAAAAACAGACACCTTGAAAATATTACAGGAAGGAATACGAGAAACTCTAGGGCGCCTTAGCACAGGCTGAAATTTTCTTAATAAAGACCCAGAAACACAACAAGTCAAAGAAAGTTTGGACAAAAGAGACTGCATGAAACTACAGAGCTTCTGCTTGGAAAAGGACATAGCAAGCAAGATCAATGGAAAGCTCAGGGATTGGGAGAAGATCTTCACTAGTCATACAATGGACAAGGGCCTCATATCTAAAATATACTTAGAATTCAGAAAAATAAATCCCCCAACAACGTATCATCAAAGAAACAACAGCCTGATTAATAAGTGGGTTAAAGACTTAAAGAGAGACTTCTCTGAAGAGGAAATAAGAATGGCCAGTAGACACATGAAGAAATGCTCAACTTCTCTAGCCATAAAAGAAATGCAAATCAAAGCAACATTGAGATTCCACCTCACACCAGTTAGAATGGCTATAATCAAGAAATCTAATAACAACAGATGCTGGAGGCGATGTGACCAAAAGGAAAACCTATTGCATTGTTGGTGGGAATGTAAGTTTGTTCAACCACTTTGGAAAGCAGTATGGAGGTTCCTCAAAAGACTCTACATAGAGCTCCCCTATGACCCAGCAATCGCACTTTTAGGCATTTACCCAAACGATCACAAACAAGGCCATACTAATGATCCATCAACCCCAGAGGCCAATCTATTTGCAAATTAGATCAGAAGCTTTGTAGCATTCTCTGGTCTCTGCTAATACCAATTTAACTCATTGCTAATGTGCTGACTGACCCTGCAAGTGATGACAACTCTGTTCCAAGAGATGCATATAAGTGGGAGGACTGGGTCAACTGGATGTCACATCTTGCACCTGACAATGGAAACATGGAAAACATTATGCATTTAATTAATTATACTATCCAAGTACTTCCAGAAAGAAGCAGGCTGTTTCTGTTTCTCGATATTATTTCTAACATATTTATAAGATGTTTCTTTGTTTCTTTTTATGTCTTCTCACACCGTATAACCACTGTTTTCACTGTATTTGATGTTGGTATAATTTGTGTAGGGAAAGGGAAAAAAATCATTTAAATAGGCATACAGGTGGTCCCATTGAAACAATGAGACATATAAAACGTTAAGTTGAAAAAACGAACTTTACAACTTTGGCGGAGTTTGGGGGGGGGGGGTTACAGTGTGGGGGGTAGATGGGAAGGGATGGAAAGGGAAAACAAAAGAGGAGGGAACAATGCTAGATAAGAAATGTACTCATTACCTTGCCCACGTAATTATAACCCCTCTGTGTGGTATTTTCCCAATAAAACACACACACACACACACACACACACACACAAACATGAGATGAATAATCCCCAGTATTGTCCTTCTTTACCTTGGAGCCAAAACTGTAGAGCCACAGGATCTGAGCAGGAACCCTCATGTCCTTGCTGTGTGCTAAGTGGAACCTTCTCCTGCACAGGGTGTGAGCAGCCTATTATGATGTTTTCAGTTCAGTGGGCTGAGCTCTGGGCACATGCAAATTAGCAGGAGTTGGGCAGGGCTGGGCATAACTGCAATCTGGCAGACTTCAGTGACAAAGTACAGACCTAAAGACCACAGATGTCCGATTATCTTGCACATAATGTGTTTCTCCATGGTGAACAGAATATGTTGTCCTGTGAGAAAAATAAATGTTTTTAATTCCCATATTGTCCAAGACTTGCTAGTATTTTCTTTACTGTTTATGTTAATGTAAGCCAGTCACTGAGACATAAACATTCCTAAAGGAGGTCAATTTTATACTTTTCCTGCATTTTGTATCTGTGACTTTGTGACACAGGATTCTAGAGCATTCAAGTTAATTCCCTGAACCACATTATATAGTTAATAATTATCATTATTATCCAGATTGAGATATATATATATATATATATATATAGAATTCAAAAAGTTTTATGAGAGTTAAAACTCTTGAAAAGTATTGTATGTGAAATAAACTATTTTTATCTGAGATGTATAGAGTGTCTTCTGCTGTTTGTATTGGTGCCCTGTTCACTCCATACAAATGACTCATTTCCTTCTCTTCTGAATGCTGTGATTTATTGCCTCTCTCAAGGACAGACCATAAAAGATATTTCCTCCTTATATATAGGAATACATGTGGCTCCATATATAGCTTTGTAAGTGTCATGCATTTCTGTTTAATATGACATTTACTAAATTTTGGGAGGACATTTGTGTCTTCTATCTTAATTACTGGAAAGTGCTCTCTCTCCCTCTCCCCCCACTCTCTCTTTGTGTATCTAATATCTTTAACCAATGGCTGAACTCTACTTCAAGTTCACTGTTCTCCTTAACCCTGCATTATCTCTCATAACCAATATATTTTAGGTTGTAAGTGATCTATTTTTTTTTGTGCTTGGCCTGAGGTTTGAACTCAGATTTTAGGTAGTTTCCTCAGCTTTTGTGTTCAAGGCTGATTTTCTACAACATGAGCCATAGCTTCACTTCCAGATTTTTAGTGGTAAATTGGAGATAAGCAGCACATAGATTTTCATGCCCAGGCTGACTTCCAATTACCTTGAGCAGATCTCAGCTTCTTGAGTAGCTAGGACTACAGGGATGAGCCAGTGGTACCTGGTACTAAAGCATTTTTTAGTGAATGCATTTAGGCCATTTGATCCAAACAGACACAGATGGAATAAAATGCTCTGTGGTCAGAGTGAGGACAAACTGCAGCCACACAGTTTGGAGAGGACATCTTCAGCATGAGGAATCAAGCACAGCTGACAATAGGAAGTGGAATTAGAGTTAAGTTACCAGGCCCCACAACATGGAAATCAGCTTGTGGTGACACACTGCATTGTATATGCAGGATGTCACATTTGAGGACAAAGGAGCAGAATAGTCACATGGAACTTAGCATCACAAATGGATGCATCTGCTTGTGGGTGCAAGGAAATAACACAGTTGTTCCAAGTCACAGAGCCCACAAATAAGTCATTGTCCAATCAGAGCCTTCTTCATTACCATTTAGTGTGTAAACTGCATTTGAGTCTTGACTTGATTATCTTCTCCTCCTAACACGTTAATGGTCTCTGCAGCACATGCTAACACAACTGCTCCAAGAAGGATTTTACAATGTTCTTCTTCCCTCTTTTTATGATGATGTATGAACCTACTAAGAAAGCTATACTCTTCCCATTATTCCTCTTAAATTTAACTTCTATTGTTCTCATATGGTCCTCTCAATCTCTGTCACTGTCTTTGCTGGAAGAGATTTGCTCTCTCTACTCTGCACTGTAGAACAAAGCTGGTATTAAATAAAACAAGTACAAGGCATTTGGCTGCTGTGAAGTTATAAAGGCTACCTGGCAAATTATTAATAGAATGACAAAGGACATCTACCTGTGTGGAGTTAAAAGCAGACAGGCTCTAGCAATAACACATAAATTCTCTTGATCCATACTCCAGGTCTGGCTTCAGCAACTGTGAAAATGTGTCTTATGAGTTTCAAGTCTGCAAAGGATATAGGTACTGGAATACTTGGAAGAGTGAAACAATGGCCTTCAACCAGAGATCTTGCTCTGGGCTGTGAGGGATGGAGTTACTGGTTGAGAGATGAAGTTGAGGACAGGGAGTTGGGGGAGACTAAAGGAACTTTCTGTGGATCTTACTGAAAGAAGGAAGAGCTTCAGGAAAGGAACGTGTTTATAATCTGGGCCATGAAAGTAAGGGAGGTCTGGGACAAGGTGAAAGTCTAAGAGACCTAGACTTCAGAGCAGGGCTGAGACTGGAAAGGATGCTCCAGGGTTCTTCCCTTGGCTTCTGAGGGGAATGAAAAAGGAGGAAATTCAGCAGGGCCCTCAGGACAGATTCTTAATTCTAGTCCTTATTCAAACATAGAGGAAGTGGGGCTCTGGTAATTCACTCCTCTAATCCTAGCTTCTCAGGAAGCTGAGATCTGAGGATCATGGTTTGAATCCACCCTGGTCAGGAATAAATTGATCTCCAATAAATTACCCAGAAAAAGCTGGAAATGATGTTATGGTTTAAGTGGTAGAATGCTAGCCTTGAACACAAAGATCTCAGAGACAACACCTACATCCTGAGTTCAAGCCCCAGGACTGGCAAAAAAAATACAAACATCAAAAACCAAACAAACAAAAGAAAACCCACCCACCAACTAAAAAAAAAACATATGGGAGCACTTCACAAATGAAAGAATGCCGAAATAATATGTCTATTGTTCATATATATCAAATTAACACATGGATAAACATACTTTCTTTGTCTAACTCATTTCAAATTCTGATCCTGAAAAAGAACTCTAGGGAACAATGGCCCTTCCTCTCTCTTAGCCTGAGCATCATGAAGTTCAGGACCCAATCTGTTCTTTTGAGCACAAGCAGTGACCTGCTCAGTGCAGAGGACTCTGGGCCCCTGCTGGGGATAGCATTGACAGTGCAGCCCCCTCTCACCTCCCACAACTGGATATGGTGTGTGTGCATGTTCCCTTCAGGACTGCATGTCTTCAGCCCTCCTTCCCTCACCTTTCTGATCTGTACTTGATGATTTTACTATAAGAATCCTGGTGGAAGTGTCAGCCTTGTCTTGTGTGATTACACTTTCAAAGTGAAATATGAAATAGGAACTGTACACGGGGAGACTTGACCCCTTCCATATACATGGTCCTAGCTGCCATATGTACCATGAAAGCCTGGAATAGAGCTCCCCAGGCTCAAGCTCCTAAGGACAAAAGGGAAGCATCACCCCTGCTTTCCCAAGGTCTCTAAGATCAGGGTTCAGTTTTTTCTCCTTGTGTGGATTTTGGCATCTCATGGAAGCTTTGTGACATAGCAACTGGCAAGATTTCCATTTGGAGTTTTGGTTTTGTTTTGTTAAGCAATCTTCTCAAACAATTATACAAGAGAATCTCAGTATTTTAATGCAAAATTATACCATTTTATTTCTTGTACCTAAGGATTAATTTTAATTTGCATATATTAATAGCATGAGGTGATTTTTAATAATTCTATTCCTAAATTCAGTGTACTTTGGAAAATTTCACTACCTTCTTTCTATTTCTACTGTCATTTCCCTCCAACACCTACTATTTTTCTTACAGTATGTAATTGACTTCATTATTCAAAAATATATGTAAACATGCATACATATTATATATATAACTTAATTCATTTTCATTTATTTGTGCCTTTGGTCCCTTACTAACTCCCTCACCTATCTCTCTTTAGACGTTTTCCCCATTTTACTTTCATGAACTGTTACTATGTTTTATTCTTACTATTATTTAATTATTATATTATCATCATCATTTAATTTTACATACAACAAATGAGTGGAACTAGAGAATATTTGTCTTTGGAATCCTGACTTATATCATTCAACATGATCTCCAGTTCCTAAATTTTCCAGCATATTATATAATTTCATTGTTCATTTCTCTTTGTCTTTGCTAAAGATCCAGAGCAATAATGTCCTCAGAACTTTACTAAAATCCCTATTGTTGTCAGTCATAGGCCTTGAAAGCAGGGCCTGGGCACTGTCACTGAGCTCTTTTGCTTAAGGTTAGCACTCTAGCACATTAAGTCACAGCCACCCTTCTGTTCTTATGGTATTTACATGGAGATAAGTGTCTCACAGCTTTCTGGCCAGGCTGCCTTTGAACCAGATCCTCAGATCTCAGACACAGATTTCTGTGTCTAGGATTATAAGCATGAGCCACCAATGCCCAGCACAACCTCATTTTAAGAAGGACCTGAGGAGTCATGATGGGTCAAGACAAGGTCAGGCTGAACCTTGAATCTCAGACTTAGAAGGGAATTCACTAAGCAAATGGGTGCAACAGTGTAAAAGGAACAAAGGGAGGGCAAATGCCTCTCTTGTGAGGCCTTCCAAGTGGAAATCATATCCCCTGGATACCATATTCCAGATGCGCTGAAGTACAGATCTGTGTTCTTTTTTTTTTTTTTTTTTTTTTTTTTTTTTTTTTGTCGGCCGTGGGGCTTGAACTCTGGGCCTGGGTGCTGTCCCTCAGCTCTTCAGCTAAAGGCGAGCACTCTACCACTTGAGCTACAGTGCCACTTCCGGGTTTTCTGGTGGTTTATTGGAGATAGGAGTCTCACGGTCTCTCCTGCCCGAGCTGGCTTTGAACCACGATCCTCATATCTCAGCCTCCTGAGTAGCTATGATTACAGGCGTGAGCCACCAGCGCCCGGCAGATCTGTGTTCTTTTTATGACAACAGAAGCCTTGTCTGGATGATGACTGTGAGTCTGAGATTGAAGAAATACAGTTAAGATTGAAAGGATTGTAACTGACCACCTCGACCAAATCCCCAACTGAACTTCTGCGCCTGGCTGTTGCTGCAAAGCACTGTCAGCAGGTGAAACCACAAGGAGAAGCAGCTGGGGCAGCCCAGCCTGTCACTTCTGCTTCCCTTGGAGGTTTATGTTATGGCTTGTACCACTGTGGGAGGGTAACTATTACCCTGTTGACAGTAGTAAGTTGCAAAGTCTTCAGGCTGAAGGCTGTTGATTGTGAGAGTGAACTCTATCCCAGATTGGCTCCCACTGAACCTGGATGGCACCCCGGATTCCAATCTGTTTGCCCAGTAAATCAAGAGTGTTGGAGCTTTCCCTGGTTTCTGCTGATACCATTGTAAACCATTGCTAATACCCTGACTGGCCTTGCACGTGATGGAGACTCTATCTCCTACTGATGCAGACAGAGAGGATGGAGACTGGGTCATCAGAATGTCACAATTGGTACTTGATAATGGAAACAAAAGACCAATATCCATCCAATTCGTTATACTGTGAGAACTTCCATGAAGACCCAGGCTTCTAGAACTAGACTTCTCCCACAGGGTAGAAGAAGTGCAATCCTTCCTTACCTGGGAGCCAGAGCAGCAGGAGCCCCAGGAGCTGGGCAGAGGCCCTCATGTCCATGGTATGTGCTGACTGGGACTGATTGATACACAGAATTTGAGCAGCCTTAAAGAAGTTCTCAGGCCAAGTGGGCTGTGCTCTGGGCTCATGCAAATCCTCCAACTGCTAGGCAAAGCAACAGAGCCAGCACAGATGCAAGGTGGTGGAAATTGAGGTCAAAGGCCAGAACTAAAGTTATCATGTGTCCCAATGAGACCTGCACATTACAAATTTGTCCTTGAAAAATTTTTTTCCAAAGACAGAACGACTCTTTTACTGTTTTTTAAAAAGTTTATTTTTATGGGTTGGGAAGGTGGCTCAGTGGTAGAGTGCTTACCTCACATGCATGAGGTCCTGGGTTCGAATCCTCAGCACCACAGAAGCAGAAAAATCTGGAAGTGGCACTGTGGTTCAAGTGGCACTGTGGCTGAAGTGGTAGAGTGCTAGCCTTGAGCTAAAGAGCTGAGGGACAGCGCCCAGGCCCAGAGTTCAAGCCCCATGACCAACCAAAAAAATTAAAAAGTATATTTTTATTTCAACATGATCTATATTAGGATATTTGCAATAGCTTTTTCATGTCAGTCACTCAGAAAAAAAATCAGAATGAAAATAATTTTAGAAGACTGCTGCCTTGGCACCAGATATCTGAGTTTTTTGTTTTTCTGCCCTACCCCAAATTGTAGTTAATCATAATATTCATTACCCAGAAGTTGATAAGCAATAACACTGATCATACGTAGGTAGGTAGTTGGCTAGGTAGAAGTAGATAGGTAGGAATGTATGGAGTTAAGGAAGTAGAAAAATATATTAAAAAATTAAGATAGTTTAAAGCAAGGAAGCAAGGATACAAGGAAGGAAATTCTAGATAGCTACTTAAGTAGCAGGATGGATTTAAATTTTTTTAAATACCATGTTAAAACAAAGCAAGTGCAACCAAAAATCATGATCTGCAATGTAGAGACCAGCCCATGGTGTTTGCATTGCTGCCCTGTGCACTCCTGATGAATGGTTGCTTTTCTTCTCTTGTGAATGTTCTTTCTCAAAGCCTCCCTCCAAGTCATTTCTCATAAGATTTTTTTTTTAATTTTCAACCTCATCTGAAGGAAAGAACTTGGTTCTATTTCTTGCTTTGTAACAATTATTCTTTTCAACACCAGTCATTTTCTAAGCTTTTCAGTGCAGTATGTCTCCTATCTTTATTATCTGAAACCGTGGTCCTTCAGAAACTATGTTGTCCTCTAAACCATGGGCTCACACTTACTTTAGTCTACTCCATTCCATACGTGTGAATATCCCGATATCTCCCTCCAGATTCTCTAGTGTCTAAGTGATGGTGTTCTCAACGAAACACAATGAGACACAAACAGGCAAACAAATGGGGTGAAATGCAACATGACCAAGATTGAGGATGAGGAACTGGAGCCACACAGTATGCAGAGGACATCTCTGGATAGTGAGGACAAAGACCACAGGCAGTGAAGCTAGAGTGAAGTGAGGAGGGTCCCCACATGGAATTTATTCATTAGTATGTCCAAACAAGAGCAGAAACTGGATGGCCATTTGGAAAACTTTTACTTACACTTGGCTGAAAAGTGTGACAATGTATGAAATGGGTGAGAACTAGAAAAGGAAATATGTCTCCTAGATGTGGCTCTGATACAATAAAAAAATGTACATTTGCTCATCCTCCTCTGCTCATGACATGAAAGCCTAGAAATCCCTTGGAATTTGAGAGAGAGGAGAGAGAGAGAGAGAGAGAGAGAGAGAGAGAGAGAGAGAGAGAGAGAGAGAGAGAGAGAGAGAGAGAGAGAGAGAGAGAGAGAGGAGAGAGAGAGAGGAGAGAGAGAGAGAAAGAGAGAGAGAGAGAAAGATATGGATGCTTGGGCCTGGATGTGAATAAAGACTGAAATCCAACCATCTTTGTTACCCAGTGTCTCTCTATGAGGGAAGCACAGGTAATATGCCCCGTGAGCATAGATAACCACATGGCATTGCCTCCTAAGACATGTTTTCTCTGAAAGGCCAGTTAGTGAGTCTGAACCTAATCTATGGAATGTGATGGGAATCAACATCCTCAAAACTGAACAGCACACCAAATGATACCTGAGAATTATGAAAGCAAAATCAGTGTTTTAGAGAAGCAAGTGTCCATTCTACAATTAGGGACCAATGCTGTTAATCAGAGGAAGAAAAGGTTAGTCATAGCACTAAAAGGGGTTATTGAGAATCTTGGGGATATAAAAGACTACTGTTTCTTTCTCTTTTTTACCCTCAAATGCTTCCTTTTTTTTTAATTTAATTTTATTTTATTTGAGAACATACTGTACAGAGGGGCTACAATTGCATGGGCAGGATAATGCATACATTTCTTACCAAGCATTGCAGCCTCCTCCTTTGTTTACCCTTCACCTCCCTTCCCCGCCTCCCCCCTCCCCACACCCAATTATCCCCCCCTCCCCCCACCCAATTATACCCCCCTCCCCCCCCCACACCGACATTGTAAAGCTGGTTTTGACATGAAATTTTGTACTTCTCATTGTTGTAACAGGTCCACCTGAATCCTTAAACGACTTGTTTGTCCCCATCTCCTCCACATGTTATACTGACATCAAATATAGTGAAAGCGGGGGTTACACTGTGGGGGAGGGACATACAAAGCAACCAAGAAATAATCTTATAAATGCGTTTGAAACACATGCATGAAAGAAACGAAAACATTAAAATACATATTTAAGGGTTCATTTTCCTAACATCACATTATCTGACCTTTTCCGCTTGACTCATACCTATACTAGATATTGCAAATAAGGGAAACCATGGGACCTATGCTTCTTTGGGCCTGGCTTACTTCACTTAATATAATTTTTTCCAAGCCTTTCCATTTCCTAACAAATGGGGAAATGTCATTCTTTCTGATGGAGGCATAGAATTCCATTGTGTATATATACCACATTTTCTTGATCCATTCATCTACTGAGAGACATCTGGGTTGGTTCCATATCTTAGCTATGGTAAATAATGCTGCAATAAACATAGTTGTGCTGGGAGCTTTAGTGTGGTCTTGTTTGTATACATTTGGGTAAATGCCCAAAAGTGGGATTGCTGGATCATAGGGGAGATCTATGTGAAGTCTTTTGAGGAACCTCCATACTGCTTTCCAAAGTGGTTGAACAAGTTTACATTCCCACCAACAATGAAGTAAGGTTCCTTTCTGTCCACATCCCCTCCAGCATCTGTTGTTGTTAGAGTTCTTGATTTTTGCTGTTCTAACTGGAGTGAGGTGATATCTCAATGTTATTTTGATTTGCATTTCTTTTATGGCTAGGGATGTTGAACATTTCTTCATGTGTCTATTGGCCATCCTTCTTTCTTCTTCAGAGAAGCTTCTCTTTAAGTCTTTCGCCCACTTATTTATTGGGCAGTTGTTTCTTTGAGGATTTGTTGTTGGGTGGTTTAATTTTTTGAGTTCCAAGTATATTTTAGATATGAGACCCTTGTCCGTTGTATGGCTAGTAAAGATCTTCTCCCAATCGGTGGGCTTTCTATTGATCTTGCCAGCTATGTCATTTGCCCTGCAGAAGCTCTGCAATCTTATGCAATCCCATTTGTCCAACCTTTCTTTGATTTGTTGTGTTTCCGGGTCTCTATTCAGAAAATTTCGACCTGAGCCAAGGAGACCTAGGGTTTCTCCTATTCCATCCTGTAATGTTTTCAGAGTGTCTGCTTTGAGTTCAAGGTCTTTGATCCATTTGGAGTTGATTCTGGTTCAGGGTGATATATAAGGATCTAGCTTTAGTTTTCTACATGTAGTTAACCAATTTTGCCAGCACCATTTACTGAAGAGGCTGTCTTTCTTCCATTCTATTGTTTTAGCTTCCTTATCGAAGATTAGATGGCTATAGGTCTGTAGGTTCATTTCTGGGTTTTCAATTCTATTCTATTGGTCCTGAGGTCTGTTCTTATGCCAATACCAAGCTGTTTTGATTAGTATGGCTTTATAGTAGAGTTTGAAATTTGGTATTGATATTCCTCCAGCTGTGTTCTTTCCGTTGAGGAGCTTTTTTGCTGTTCGGGGTCTTTTATTGTTCCATATGAATTTTTGGATTGTCTCTTCTATTTCCTTGAAGAATGAGGGTGGAATTTTGATAGGTATCGCGTTGAATTTGTAGATAGCCTTGGGAAGTATTGCCATTTTCACGATGTTAATCTTGCCAATCCAGGAGCAAATGCTTCCTTTTAAATAAAGGGACAGGCTACTTTTTTATTGAAACACATGATGAATATAGTAAAAATATACACCCTGCTAAAAATAGGTCTGTGCTTGTTTATATAGATTTCATCAGACAGCAATCATCTCAATGACCAGTGTGTACTGCTTCAAGCTGTGAACACATGATGGATTAGAAGACCTCTGCCTTTGGATAACAGGCCACTAGTGAGCACACAGTTGAGTTTAATTTCCATGAAATATAATTGTTCAACTATTCAACTTCTTGTCTATTTCTCTGTTCGTTATGATAAGTTAGAAGAAGCCCAATACCATGTGCCCTGATTAAGGACATTACTGAAAGTGGGAGAATACACTCGGGACTTGTGACTCAGACCTGTGATTCTAGCTATTCAGGAAACTGAGCTGTAAGGATTACAGGTCAATGCCAGCTCACACATAAACCTCTGTGAGACTCTTAGCTCCAAATAACCAACCAAAAGCCAGCAGTGAAACTGTGGATCAAGCAGTTCAGTGCTGTCTTTGAGCAGAAAACCTCAGCCATAGCATCCAGGCCTTAAGTTCAAAAGCCACAACAACATTGAAAAAAGGGAAGAGAATCCCAAAGGAGTAAGTTAGGAACAGCCATAGAAACAGTATTATATTAAGTGAAGTAAGCAAAGCCCAAAGAAACATAGGTGCCATGGTTTTGGTTTCCCTTATTTGCAATAACTAGTATATATCTGAGTCAAGCAGAAAAGGTCAGATAAGTTGATGGTAGGGAAATGAACTCCAAGATAAGTATTCAAATGTTTTTTTTTCTTTCATGTGATTGTTTCTAACATATTTTTATAAGATGATTTCTTCGTTGCTTTGTATGTCCCTCCCCCACAATATAACTCCTGCTTTCACTGTATTTGATCTTGGTATAATTTGTGGAGGGGAAGGGAAAAAACAAATCGTTTAAATAGGGGTACATGTGGACCCATTGCAACAATGTGATGTACAAGTTGTTATGTCGAAAAACGAACTTTACAACTTTGGTTGGTGGGGGAAGGATTGGTTGGGGGTGTGGGGGGGAGATGGGAAGGGATGGGAAGGGAAAACAAAGGAGGAGGCAACAGTGCTTGATAAGAAATGTACTCGTTACTTTGCCCATGTAATTGTAACCCCTCTGTATGGTATTTTCACAATAAAAAAAAATAAAAGTAAAAGAGAAAAAAGAAAAATAGAAACAGTATTTGTTCATTTGATTTCTGCCAGTCTCATTAAAATGAAAATTCTGTGCGATCATTGATTTTCTTTGATATACTCAAGACTTCACTGTTGGCGAATGTTCATAATAACTATCATTGTATAACATTAAATAATTCCTTTGTGTTGATGATAGGAATAAATGAACACCTGTACAACTTGAGACCTGCTGCTGTTTCACCTTTTACCAGTAGGGGGAAGAGTGGAATCTTAGAAGTGTCAGTGACAGGACTTGAGCTGGTTCAGGATAATCTGGCTGACCTGAGTAGCAGTGACAAAGATGGCTTCTGAGCATGTGGTGACTCAAAGTTCTGCAGTGGTGCTTGTACTGAGATATCAGAAGTCTGCTCTGATGTCTGGAACTGATATGTACTGAAGAAGAGGACCTTAAACATGAGTTTAAAACTCTAATAAGGGGCTAAGACAAGCCATAAATCCTGCACTCTGTTCTCATCCTGTCCAATGACTTAAATATTTTGCATGAGGTAACACAAGAAGTAATGCTTCCCTTATTTTTGTAATCAACTATTCTGGTACCAGCCATATCATGTTTCACATGGTGTATCAGTTGGAAGAGTTTCGTTAATGTTTAATGTGTTTAACTACTGAAAATTTTGGTGAATATTAGTAAGAATCTTGCACTTAATATGCCAATCCTGACCATTCACAGTCTCACAATGACAATTGTTGGGAAAACTCCATTTTTGTCTCTTTTCCAAGATGTACTGTATTTGCACTTTTCTTTCACATCATCTCATCTATTCAAATGACCAAAAACCAGGTTACACTAAAGCCACCAGCAGGACCATATACATAAATTCTGATGCCCCTCGGTGGATGAATGGAACAACAAAATGTAGTATTTATATACACATTTGAACTCTATGCTTCCATCAGAAAGAATGATATTGCCCCACTCACAAGAAAATGGAAACACCAGGAAACATAATACTAAGAAAAGAATCCAGAGCCAAAGAACCATAAACTGCATGTTTTCAAATCATTTTTAATAGCTAGAATGTGCCTATAAATCTACCATGAAACCCAATGGATAGTAAAAGACAGATGAATGCACCTGGAAATAATTAAAAAGTCATCTAAACATCCACACAGTGGGAACAAAGGAGGTTATCTTAGGAAAGGATCACAAAGGCTCAAAAGCTATGTGCATATGATCATATAGAATGATCCTTGTCAAAATGAACTCCAGGCAATGGAAATATAGCTTTTTAATTGAACTGCTTGCATTTTTTCTTTCTTTTCTTCTTTCCTTTTTTTCGTTTATTTCCTTCTGTAGCTTTTAATTTCTATACATATATATATGTATTTCTAAACATATATATATATATATATATATATATATATATGTTTACCTTATTTAGGGAGAGGAAGATGAAGCACAAAAATGGTGGAACAAAAAGTGAAGCAATTTAGCACTGAAACCTACTAGACACCATGTCGGAAATGAAGTATAAAACTTTGGCATGAGGGAAATTAGAAGGGAAAAAGCTATGATAATGAGGGAGGGAGAGACACTGTTCAAAAGGAAATGTACTCATTATCTGACTCATGTTACTGTAACCTCTCTGTATATGACCTTTACAATAAAATTTTAAAAAATTAAAAAAATTTTAAAAAAAGAAAATAATAAGTTAGAAAGAAACGTGGTTTGGATAAATAACAGGAAGCATTCATAGATAAAAGTATATTTAGGTCACTTGCATATGCTCTAGACTTTGGCTAGACAAATATTTGAGCAAAGGGACAAGTTCTATACTGTATTAATGAGATTCCAAATACAGAGAGACCTGTTCCCCATCTGGCTTCTAGTGGAATGTTCATCATACTAGACACACTTCTGTTCCTTTGGGAGTTTTATGTGATCACTTGTTTAACTGTGGGAAGTAAAGTCATGTTGTTGACAGTAATAAGTCGCAACAATTAGGCTGAAGGCTACTTATGGTGAGGGTGAACTCCAGCCACATCTATTACCAGTGATCCTTGATGGGACCCCAGATTGCCACCTGGTTTCTCTAAATATCAGGAGGTCAGTAGGTTTCCCTGGTGTTTGCTGACATCCATTTTAATTAAGTGCTAATCCCCTGACTGGCCCTCCAAGGGATAGTGACATTTTCTCCTAGAGATGCAGACAGAGATGGCACTGTGTCATCTGGATGTCACATCTGGTACCTGATACTGAAAAAACAAAATCAATAATAATTCATTTATTGGAAGATTTCCTTGAAGAAGCCTTGTTTCCCATGTTTTGAGGAAATCTAGGCATTATCTTCCTTTACGTGGGACCCAGAGCAGCAGGAGCACCAGGAGCTGAGCAGGTGCCCTCATGTCCATGCTGTGTACTCACAGATACAGACTGGTACTGACTGCTGCACAGGGTGTGAGGAGCCTATTATGAAGTTCTAATGCACTGTGTTGTGTTCTGGGCACATGCAAATCAGCAGGGGATAGTAAGGTGGCAAACAGTCCATAATGTGCCCAGGTTTCAGTAAGGTCTACCTAAAAAGAGTAGTGCAGCTGTGCTAGCAGAAAATGGTTGTCCCTTGAATCCAGGGAACCAAATGACTTTATATCCTGTGATTTTAGAATTGTGATTTCCATGTTGTTCACGAAATGCTTTTCATGCTAGCCTTTTATAAAAGTCAATCTTTCTGAAAAAGATGGTTTCAGAGATGTACAACTAATTATTTTCAGTGATTCCCTGACTTATCAGTTGATTTTTTCATAGACTTGTTTGTTTAGTTATCATGAATACAATTACCTTATTATACAGAGATGGAATAAAATAAGACTGTTGATGATAGATAGCTAGATAGATGGATAGATAGATAATAGATGCATAGATAGATGTATGGAGACATAGAAAAAATGATAGTATATAAGATGGCGCTAAACCAAAAGAACTCCAAGATATGGAAACAGGATGTTTTTCTTTGTTGTTTTTGTTTTTAATATCCTATGTGAAGCTATTTCTTTTTTCTTTCATTTTTGTTTTCCTTTGGTTTTTCCCTTGTCACTGTATTTATTTCGGTACTGTGTCTTGTACTTACATTATCTGAATTGGGGAAGGAAAGGGGAACAACAAAATCGTGGGACAAAGAACAAAGTGTGAAGCAATCCAATAGTGATAAGCAAGAAGATATGTTGGAAATGATCTTCACAACTTGGGGGGAGAGATTTGGGGGAAGGGAAAGTGGGGAAAAAGTGAGGGAAGAATAACAATGTTCTACTAGAAATGTACTCATTACCTTATATATGTAACTAATCCCTCCTTACATACCTTGAAAATGAAATTAATTTAGAAAAAGAAAGAAAATAATAGAAACCTAAAACATTTAATGAATGACAAAAAACTGTGAAAATATACTATGAAATACTTTGAATACTATGAATATACTTTCCTCTGTCCCTTTAGTGGCTTCAGGTATAGGATTAAATAGTGAATACATAGGCTCACATAGCTTATCCTTAGAATGCTTTTCAAGCTTAAAATGAAACTGTGTGCACACAGAGTGCTAACGATAATCATGTTAGCATGCATTCCAGACTTGCATTTCTCCAATTTATGTTACTTCAGTGAATTCAGTGCATCTAAACCATTTTTTTTCCAGATGAATTTGAGAGCCTCGTGATGAAGCAGTTTACACCACTGGAGAATCCACCAAGTCTTGGGCTGTGCAGTGTCATAATTCCAGGCCTCTGAAAGGCTCATTACAAGGAAATGAGAAATGTTTAAATTAATAGAAAAGGATGCAAGACACACACTTATATATTAATGATGCACTCATGCCAGGTTTCTTTAAATAAAATGACAGAGGCTGACTAGGGAGGGCTGTGAATGCTGTGCACAGTGAACAAGGGCTCAATCTCAGACTTCTGGGACATATGAACACTCTTCAGGGCTTCCCTACACTTCACTCACTGTCTTCACAAGAGACAGAGCCCCAGGACACAGAAGGCCTGAGACCATTGTGTAGGTTCCAGTACTGTATCAGTCTCACATTGATACAGGCAAGAAACAGTGCCTGAACCCTGATTAGGGCTTGTCAGTCATGTAAGTTTTGGGGAACACTCAGGTACAAATGGGTTTCCTTCTTCTGAAGAGAAAGCATAGCATGTGCTGTGGTTTTGGGCTTGATGGAAGTTTGTGGTTTTGTTTTGTTGGTCGTGGGGTGTGAACTTTGGGCTTGGGCACTGTCCCTGCACTCTTCAGCTCAAGGTGAGCGCTCTAATGCTTGAACCACAGTGCCACTTCTGATTTTCTAGTGGTTTATTGGAGATAAGAGTCTCATAGAATTTTCTGCCTGGGCTGGCAGACAGATCCTTAGACCTCAGCCTCCTGAATAGCTAGGATTACAAGCATGAGCCATTGGTGCCCAGCTTTTGATGGAAATTTAAGTTTCATTATAAAGGGAATGAAATCCTAGAAGAAAGCTGATTCTTCTATTACTGGTTAGCTATAATACTATTTAAGAGACCTATAATTTTTTAGTAAATATTTCATGATTTATCTGATATCTCCTTTTTTTTGTGTTTTCATGATTGTTCTCCTGTTCTTTGTAGATTGTATGTTGTCACATTATCACACATTCTTTATCTCCACTCATAGTCACTCCCACATTGATTACGGTATCTTCCTCTCAGCGCAGAGTCAGACCATCTGCTCTGCTGCTCCCCAGACCAGCAATGTGTGAGCACAGCCCACTGCCCAGTCAGAAGGGAGGTTTTTGTTCAGGGCTGTATCACTGTGGGAGGAACATGTGTACGTTGCAAACAGTAATAAACTCCAACATCCTCAGCCTGCACCCTGCTGATTTTCAATGTGAAATCTGTGATTGCCCCACTGCCACTCAATCTATCTGGGACCCCAGAATATCTGTTGGAAACTTTATAGATCAGGACTTGTGGAGACTGGCCTGGTTTCTGCAGGTACCAATCCAGATAGGTCCTTCCATTGCTGTGCAAAAGGCTCTGACTAGACCTGCAGGAGATGGAGACTGGCTCTCCCAGGGTGACAGGCAGGGAACTTGGAGACTGGGTCAGCACAACATCTCCACTGGATCCTGAAATTAGAATAAGACAGGAATGAATATTGATGTACAAACATAGAGATACATGCATTTATTCATTATATTCTGATATATATTGCATTTTATTCATATTTTATGCTTTGATTCAAAATGTAAAACAATAAAATTAAAAGAACAGATATTATAAAGCATAAATAAGTCTCTAGGTGTCACTGACAATTTTCCTTCCTAGCAGAGTCTTCATCCAAGCACAGGTTCTAGCTCTTTCTGGAATATTTCTCACTCTCTAAGACTTAAACCTCACTTGTCCCATCATGGATAACAAGATCTGCATGTATAAAACATGGATGGGGCACAACTGGATTCTGAGAGCCCATCTTCCCACCCACTGTCATTTCTCACTTCCTTTTGCCCTTACCAGAGATCCAGAGCATTAACAGCCCCAGCAGCTGAGAGACGAACTTCATTTTTAGGAGTGAAATGGAGTCTACACAGTTCAAGACAAGTTCAGAGCTGAGCCTTTATCTCAGACTTAGAAAGGAAGGTCCTCCTTAGGGAGCAGTATGCAAATAGCCAGGTGGGTGCAACAGTGTGAGAACAGCCAAGGGGTTGGTAAGTCCTGGTCTTCTGAGAAAAGTGACATCAGATGTGTTCTGTGTTTGGTGATAACCAATAAAATTACATTATGGCTGCAGTAGTGGGAAGAAAGATCCCACTGTGAAAGTATTTTTCTCCAGAGAGTATAGAGTACACATGCTCTCACACCCATAAAACAGCATCAGGGACCCAATGATATGCAGGCTTAAGTGTAGGATCATCTCTAGGAAACAAATAAATACCATGCCTTAGCTTCCATGAAACTCCTCAGCAAGTCTAGGGAAAGGCACAGTACCCTGCAGCCTCAGAGATGCTCAATGGAATTGACCACAAAGAGCAGAGAGGTAAGTAGATGAAGAGGCATCAGATATCCATATTTACTAGATGATTTGTTCAGGGATCTTAGACACAAGTGTTATAAAGTCTGTTTCCGAAGGAACTTTCTATGAAAGGCTTAGGGTAAAGAATTGACAAGGAAAACAAATTTTCTCATACAAGTAGTGTCCAAATGGTCTTTATAAATGAAAAGATAAGGGTAGAAAGTGTGAATATATATAGAATTTTAAGTGCAATAGTACCCTGCCATTGTCCCATACTATATTTATAAAGCAAATTAATCAAAGGACTTTTTAAAAATCCTCTCTGAAAAATGGCAAAACCTCCCATGCTTCTGGATTGGAAAGATTAACATCGTGAAAATGGCAATACTTCCCAAGGCTATCTACAAATTCAACGCAATACCTATCAAAATTCCAACCTCATTCTTCAAGGAAATAGAAGAGGCAATCCAAAAATTCATATGGAACAATAAAAGACCCCGAACAGCAAAAACGCTCCTCAACGGAAAGAACACTGCTGGAGGAATATCAATACCAAATTTCAAACTCTACTATAAAGCTATAGTAATCAAAACAGCTTGGCATTGGCATAAGAACAGACCTCAGGACCAATGGAATAGAATTGAAAACCCAGAAATGAACCTACAGACCTATAGCCATCTAATCTTTGATAAAGGAGCTAAAACAATAGAATGGAAGAAAGACAGCCTCTTCAGTAAATGGTGCTGGCAAAATTGGTTAACTACATGTAGAAAACTAAAGCTAGATCCTTATATATCACCCTGAACCAGAATCAACTCCAAATGGATCAAAGACCTTGAACTCAAAGCAGACACTGAAAACATTACAGGATGGAATAGGAGAAACCCTAGGTCTCCTTGGCTCAGGTCGAAATTTTCTGAATAGAGACCCGGAAACACAACAAATCAAAGAAAGGTTGGACAAATGGGATTGCATAAGATTGCAGAGCTTCTGCAGGGCAAATGACATAGCTAGCAAGATCAATAGAAAGCCCACCGATTGGGAGAAGATCTTTACTAGCCATACAACGGACAAGGGTCTCATATCTAAAATATACTTGGAACTCAAAAAATTAAACCACCCAACAACAAATCCTCAAAGAAACAACTGCCCAATAAATAAGTGGGCGAAAGACTTAAAGAGAAGCTTCTCTGAAGAAGAAAGAAGGATGGCCAATAGACACATGAAGAAATGTTCAACATCCCTAGCCATAAAAGAAATGCAAATCAAAACAACATTGAGATATCACCTCACTCCAGTTAGAACAGCAAAAATCAAGAACTCTAACAACAACAGATGCTGGAGGGGATGTGGACAGAAAGGAACCTTACTTCATTGTTGGTGGGAATGTAAACTTGTTCAACCACTTTGGAAAGCAGTATGGAGGTTCCTCAAAAGACTTCACATAGATCTCCCCTATGATCCAGCAATCCCACTTTTGGGCATTTACCCAAATGTATACAAACAAGACCACACTAAAGCTCCCAGCACAACTATGTTTATTGCAGCATTATTTACCATAGCTAAGATATGGAACCAACCCAGATGTCTCTCAGTAGATGAATGGATCAAGAAAATGTGGTATATATACACAATGGAAGTCTATGCCTCCATCAGAAAGAATGACACTTCCCCATTTGTTAGGAAATGGAAAGGCTTGGAAAAAATTATATTAAGTGAAGTAAGCCAGGCCCAAAGAAACATAGGTCCCATGGTTTCCCTTATTTACAATATCTAGTATAGGTATGAGTCAAGTGGAAAAGGTCAGATAATGTGATGTTAGGAAAATGAACCCTTAAATATGTATTTTAATGTTTTCGTTTCTTTCATGCATGTGTTTCTAATGCCTTTATAAGATTATTTCTTTGTTGCTTTGTATGTCCCTCCCCCACAGTGTAACCCCCGCTTTCACTTAATTTGACGTCAGTATAACATGTGGAGGCGATGGGGACAAACAAGTCGTTTAAAGATTCAGGTGGACCTGTTGCAACAATGAGAAGTACAAAATGTCATGTCAAAGCAAGCTTTACAATGTCGGTGTGGGGGGGGAGGGGGGTATGATTGGGTGGGGTGGAGGGGGGAGGCTGGGAAGGGAGGTGAAGTGTAAACAAAGGAGGAGGCTGCAATGCTTGGTAAGAAATGTATGCATTATCCTGCCCATGTAATTGTAACCCCTCTGTAAAGTATGTTCTCAAATAAAATAAAATAAACAAAATCCTCTCTGAAGTATAATGGAAAGTTGAATTCATTCAAGATGCATTGCACTCATACACGAATATGTTGGGTTGAATCCCCTTGGTATATTTCAGGATAATTAAGTATATAAATATATACATGCATATATACATAGTTCTTATGATCTTATATTAATATGAAATATTTAAATGTCTGCAGTCACAATCAAATTAACTAGTCTCTACTTTGTGTATCCAAATATCCTGGTCCTATTTTGAGGCAGAGCATCACCTTTGAAGAAGGAGCACATGAAGAAGGAAGTTTGTTTTGCTGCTCCAATAGACCGATTTGGCCTTTGGAAGAGGTGCCTTGGGAAGTGATTAGGTCATTGGAAATCTTGCACTGAGGATGGTTAAATCCACTCTCATGGTGTGAAGCAGTTCCTGTAATAGTTGCTTATTAGAAAATAAATACAACCACATACTTGGCCACTTCAACCTGCAGCTAATTATCTCTTTATTAACTCACCATATTGTTCCACAGACAGGACAGGCCTCACCTGATTACAGACAGATCAGGATACAGCATGTAGGTCATTTTGTCTCTAAAACTATGAGTTAAATAAAACTCTTCTTTGTTCAGAGCTTATGCCAATAACTTTTGTCCTAGTAAAGAAGTGATACAGATTCTGTGTATGCGTGTGTGTTTCTGTGTGTGTATTTGTCTGTGTGAGAGACAAAGAAAGAATGAGAGAGAAATAGAGAGATCTAGTTTATGTAGAAATGATCATAAATAGGCTGAGTGGTAAAAAGCATCCCCCTACCACTGATATTCATCTAAATACAACTTTCCTAAACCTTACAGAGATCATTTGTCAACTTCCTGTAGTACAGATTCATACTCAGTATATCTGAGGTTGTTAAGTTATTTTGTGTTTTTAACATGCCATCAGTGATGCTGAAACAAAACTCTGAATAGGAAAAAATAATATTGCATTTATGTTTAATTGTATTGCTTCCTATGTGTCAAGAAGTATTTCTATTTGAGAACACTTCATGCAAATATCTCATTTTCTGTGGACTGAGATTGACTGAAACTCTTGGTATGGTTACAAGTTACTGACAGGAAGAGGCACGTGTGAACATGGTCTCGTGCAATGCCTTCCAGAATATATTCTGAAAGTTGGTCCATGACCTCACTGGGTCATCAGCTGTGAACTCTCATTAAAATTCCTTCAAGAAGTGCATTTCTCAGCACTCTCTTGCTCACTGCTTTCTTGTGGATATTGTGAATGAGATGAAATTCTCATCTCATATGATATCAGAAGCTTTAAGAGAGTTAGTCCTATCTATCCATGACCTATGAAGTAACAGATGGACCGAGATATGAGTGCGGACATGCGACAGCTTCATACAAATCTCTTCTTTTTAATTATATTTCGTAGTTTTTATAATCTGTAAGTGCTTGTACAAAATATTACCCTAACACAAGTCCATTTATAAGCATTATACATCTTTATCAATGTCACCCCTTTCTTCTTTCTACTCCCTCCCTCTCTATCCTACCCTTTTCTTTCATACTTATTACCATGTATATAAATAAATTTTAATTATGAAATGTGTATTTGTGACTCTGCATGACTGTATGGTACATAGAAGGCTGGTTTATGATTACATTGCTAAATATTGTTGTAATATGAGTCACTATGTCACTGTATATATGTATATACATATATAAGTATGTAACCTACTATATGGTTCCATAGCGTATTAATTATGTCCTATTCATATATTTACATTTGTCTATGTGAGATTTTATTTGAACTAGACTGGAAATCAGGGTGCCTTGATCATTTGAGTCTGATTAACATCATGAGATCAGCAATAGAAAAATATATGTCTCTATTTTTTAAAACGGGGGTATACATTTCTTATTACTTTTGTCTTTGGATTTCCTTAAATTACTATAAAATCATTATTCTATTATACTTTCAAGTGATGAGATGGCAGTATTAAGAAATAAACAAACCGGGTACCCATGGCTCATGCCTATAATCCTAGCTACTCAGGAGGCTGAGATCTGAGGATCATGGCTCAAAGTCTGCATGGGCAGGAAAGTCCTTGAGACTCTTCAATAAACCACTAGAAAATCAGAAGTAGTGTTATGGCTCAAGTGGTACTCACCTTGAGCTGAAGAGCTGAGAAATAGCACCCCGGACCAGAGTTCAAGCTCTGTGACCAATAAAAAAATAAGAAAGAAAGAAAGAATAATCAATTTGATATTCTGCATGAAAAAGAAATTAAGTTTCTGATAATTATACTAAACGTATTTGTTGTAAATATATGAGTAGAAATAAGGATTCTAGAGATCTCTTTGCTGAAGAAAAAAATCCCTTGTCAACAAGAAATTAAAAAATGTTTAAGCTGATAAATTAACTTGTTAATTACATTGTTTAGATAATTGCACAATGTGTGCAATTTCATATTGTACTTCAAATATGGTATACTGTGTCAATCATAAATTCTTTTATAAAATAATGACACTCTTTTCTTTACAAATTTGCTTTTCAAAAATTTTTTTCCAAGCTATACTGCCTTGTTTTCAAAAGCCTGCTTTGACATTCCTAGAATTGATGCTTCTTTATTGAGTGACTACAAAGTTTTAGCACAACATGGACTGTACGTAAACACAGATATGTGTTCTTTTCAAGTATGAAGAGGCATTGTTGGGTGTGTGCTGCTTGGGATGAGCAGGAGAACAGAGAGTCACGATGTGCAGATGCTTTCACTACCTTTCTCCCAATAATTAAAAGTCTTTTTGCATCTGAGCAGCTCTGTCAGCAGGTGGCAGCATCAGGAGGAGCAGCTGGGGCAGCCCAGCTTCTAACTTCTGCTTCCCTGGGAGTTATATGTTATGGAGTGATATGTTATATCACTGTGGGAGAATAACTGCTACCCTGTTGACAGTAATAAGTGGCAGCATCTTTAGACTGTAGGCTGCTGATGGTGAAAGTGAATTCTGTTCCAAATTGACTCCCACTGTACTTCAATGAGACCTTAGATTGTAAATTATTTGCATAATAGATCAGGAGCTTTCCTTTCTCTATTGGTACCAGTGTAAGTCATTGCTAATGCCCTGACTGGCCTTGCAATGGGGACAACTCTGCTCCAAGAGATGCAGACAAGTGTGAGGACTGGTTCAACTGGATGTCACATCTTGCACCTGGTAATGGAACTTGGAAACCATTAGGTATTTAATTAATTATGCTATCCAAGTACTTCCATAAGAGTCTAGCAGCTCTGTTAACATGTGATGAGCAATCCCCAGCATGGTCCGTCCATACCTGGGAGCCAAAGCAGTAGGAGCCCTGGTTGCTGAGAAGGAGCCCTCATGTCCATGCTGTGTGCTGAATGGAGCATTTTCCTGCACAGGATTTGAGCAGCCTATGAAGATGTTCTCAGTGAAATGAGCTGTACTCTGGGCACATGAAAATCAGCAAGGTCTGGGCATGGCTACAATGTGGCAGATCTTAGTGACAAAACAAATGCCTAAAGACCACGGATACCCAATTTGTTTATGTAATAATGTGTTTATTCCAGATAATGAAAGAAAATAATATGTTGTCCTGTGAACTAAATAATGGTCTATAATTTGGGCACTTTCCAAGACTTGCTAGCACTTTCTTTCTTCTTTGTGTTAACGTAAGCCAATCACTGAGATATACATATTTCCAGGGGAGATTAATTTTAGAATTCTCCTGCATTTGGTATCTGTAGATTTTTGTGACACAGGATTCTATAATTATATAATTAATAACAATCATTATTATCCAGACAGAGATATTATAAACTGATAATATGGCTTTATGTAGCAAGAAAGTCAGATAGACTATAGGTAGGTAGAGTGAGAGACTTCAAAATTTTTCATGAAAGATAAAGTCCTTGAAGAAACATAATATGTGCAATAAAGCATTATGATCTGAGATGTGTACACTGTCTGTTGGTGTTTACATTGGTGCCCTGTTCACTCCTTAGGCCATGACTGGTTTCCTTTTCTTCTGAATGTTCTTAACCATAGCCTCTCTCTAGGACAGTTCACATCAGGCATTTCCTCTTTGTTCTTAAGATTAGGAGTGACTTTATATCTAGCTTTGTGAGTATCATGCATTTATATTTCAGTTAAAATTGAATTAACTTTTGGAGGACACTTTTGCCTTTTATCTTAATTACTGAAAACTGTTTTCTGTCAGAAGCTAAGGTGTTCTGTAAATCAGGTGTTCAATTCTACTTAAAATTAACTTGCTCCTTAAGCCTGCATGGTCCTTCATGCCAATACCTTTTGGGTTGTAAGTAAAGGAATTTTTTTTGTGTAGTTGACCTGGAGTTTGAACTCTGGTTTTAGGTGTTTTCCTGAGCTTTTATGTACAAGACTGGTTTTCTGCCACACAAACCACAGCTTCACTTCCACCTTTTTTAGTTGTTAATTGGAGCTAAGGGTCTCATAGACTTTCATGGTCAGACTCACTTCCAATCACCATTATCAGATCTCACCTTCCTGAGTAGCTGGATTAC
The DNA here is from genome assembly GCF_024711535.1 of Dipodomys merriami. Lineage (NCBI taxonomy): Eukaryota > Metazoa > Chordata > Mammalia > Rodentia > Heteromyidae > Dipodomys > Dipodomys merriami. The sequence continues at coordinate 634,963 of NW_027206056.1, read as the reverse complement.
AGGAATGATCCAGTGGCATCTGGTGCTAAAGCATTTTATTAATGATTGCATTTAGGCTATGTGATCCAAACAAATATACAAGGAATAAAATGAAATATGGCCAAGAGTGAAGACAAAGAATTGTGGCCATACAATTTAGAGAGGACATCCTCAGCATGACAAATCAAGAATAACTGACCATAGGAATGAGGCTAGAGTAAAGTTAGGAGGCTCTAAAATGGAGATCAGCATGTGTTGACACAATGCACTGTGCAGATATTCACATGGAACTTAACATCATAAACAGAAGCATCAGCTTTGGGTGCACAGAGAAAACACAGTTGCTCTAAGTCATATAGCCCAAGGCATTATCCAATCAAAAACTTCATTATTATTCACTATATAAACTCCATCTGAGTCTTGATTTGATCATCTCCTCCTCCTACAATATTAATTGTCTCTGTTAGCACATGCTAAAGCAACTGCTCCAGGAAGATTTTACAATGATCTTCTCCCTTCTTTTTATAATAATTTATAATCCTACTACTGAAAAGTTGTATCCATCCCTTCTATTCTTCTTCAATTTAACTTTTATTCTTCTCATGTGGTCCTCTTAATATCTACTACTATCTTTGTGGGGAGAAACTTGTTCCTTCTACCATGTGCTGTAGGACAAAGTTAGTACTAAATAAAACAAGGAAAATGCAGCTGGCTCCTGTATAGTTATGAAGGCCACCTGGCATATTATAGGGGATATATTAATAAAATGACAAAATGTGATCCCCAAAGCACCTACTTAGGTGTGATTGAAAGAAGCCAGGCTCTGAGGATAACACACTAAATTCTCATGATCCATGCTCCAGAACTGGCTTCAAGAATTGGGGATATGTGTCTTATGAATAGCAGACTTAGAAGGGAAAGCACTATGCACAACAGCAAGTGGGTGCAGTTGTGTGAGAGGAGCAAAAGGAGAGCAATGGCCTCTTTTGTGACCAAGTGAAAATCATATCCACTTGGATACCATATCTCAGATGCTCTGGAGTACAGAACTGTGCTTTTATGAGACAGGAGAAGCCTTGTCTGGCTGATGACTTTGAGGATGAGATGGATGAAAGACAGGTAAGTTTGAGAGGATTGTCACTGACCACATACAAAACTTCAGAGCCTGGCTCTAGCTGAGCAGCTCTGTCAGCAGGCAGAAGCCCCAGGAGCAGCAGCAAGGGCAGCCCCGCCTCCCGCTGTTTCTTCTTTGGAGGTTTTTTGTTATGACTTATATCACCATGGGAGGGAAATACTTACCCTGTTTGCAGTAATAAGTTGCAAAGTCTTCAGGCTGAAGGCTGTTGATGAGGAGAGTGAACTCTGCCCCAGATTGACTCCCACGAACCTGGATGGCACCCTTGAGTCCAAGCTCGATGCCCAGTAAATTAAGCATTTTGGAGCTTTCCCTGGTTTCTGCTGATATGATTGTAAATCATGGCTAATGTTTTCACTGTCTCTGCAAGTGATGGTGACTCTGTCTCCTATAGATGCCGACAGGAAGGGTGGAGACTGGGTCTTCAGGATGTCACATCTGGCACCTGATATTGGAAACAAAAAACAAATATCCACAGGATTAATTATGCTCTGAGACCATCCTTGTAGAGTGAGACACCATTCTTAACACTGGCTGAGTAAATTCCTAGCACTGTCCTTCCTAATCTGGGAGCCAGATAACAGGAGCCCCAGGAACTGAGCAGGGGCCCTCATGTCCATGCTGTGTGCTGACTGGCACTAACTGCTACACACTGTGTAAACATCCTATGAAGAAATTCTCAGGCCAAGTGGGCTGTGCTCTGGGCATATGCAGATTCTCAAGCAGTGGGCAGAGCTGCACGGCTGGCATAGTTGCAGGTTGGCCAAAATTTATGTCCAGTCCCAGACCTGAAGTCACCAGGTGTCCCAAAGAGACATGCACAGAACAAATTTGTCTGCAGAAAATGTTTTATCAAGATAGAATGACGCTCTTGTTATTTTTAAACATAAATTTTACTTTCAACATGATCCATGTTATGGTTTTCATGATAGCTTTTAATAAAAGTCAGTCACTCAGAAAAAAATATAAAGTTTCAGATTGAAAATAATTATAGAAGACTGCTTCAATGGTACTGGATATTATGAGACCAGATTTCCAGATTTCTTGCTGTTCCCATCTCAATTCCCAAAGTGCAATTAATCATAATCATTATTACTCCAAAATTGATGAGTGATAACATTGATCAAAGTATGCAGGTAGTTGTCTAGGTAGAAATAATGGATTTATATGAATGTATAGAGGTAGAAAATAGGAAAAATGCCAAAGATGAGAAATATAAGGAAAGAGTAAAGCAAGGAAGCAAAGAAAACCAAGAGAGCTACCAAGGTAGATAGGTGATTTAAATTTTAAAAATAATTATGTAAAAACAAAATCAGTGCAATAAAAATTCATGATCTACAATATACAGACCATCCCCTGGCTCTTTGCATTGGTGGCTGATGCACAGCTGATAAATACTTGATTTTCTTCCCTTGTGAATGTTCTTCTCATTGCCTCCCTCCAGGACAGTTCATATAAGTCTCCCCCACCACACTAAGGAAAGAACTTGGGACTATTTCTAGCCTTGTGACTATTGTGCATTTCTGCACCAGACATTTCCTAAGCTTTTGGGTGTCATGTATCTCCTATCTTTATTTTTTGAAGCTGTTGCCCCTCAGAAGCTGAGGCGTTCTCTAAACCATAGACTCACATCTATTTCAGTGTATTGCATTTCATACATCTGAATATTCCTACACCACCCATTTTCTCTAGTGTCTAAGTGGGGCTCTGGTAAAAATAAAAAGGTATATTTGCTCTTCTTCCTCTGTTCATGACATAGCAGCCTATAAATCCCTTGGAATTTCAAAAAAGAGAGATACAGAGACAGAAATAGAGGAATAGAGAACGATGCTTGGGCCTGGATGTGTATAAAGCCTGAAATCCAATAATCTATTTGTTATAGAGTGTTCATATATTTCATGCCACCAGCCACAGAGATTCTGTCCTTGTGATAAAGCACAGGTAATGCCCAGTGTGGAGAGATCACCACAAATTTGCATCCTTGGACTGGTCCATCATTGAATCAGTCAGGGAGACTGTACCTCATCTATGGAATGTGGTGGGAATTAACATCCCCCAAATTAAATAACCCACCAAATGATATCTGAGAATAGAGGAGGCAAAATCAGTGCTTTAGAGAAGCAAATGTCTGCTCTTTCATCAGCAACCAAGGCTGTGAGTTAGTCAGAGAATGAAACAGTTAGTCATAGGTGTAAGAGAGTTATTGAGAATCTTGGGGATATATTATAACAGACTGATGTTTTTTTCTCCTCTTCACTCTCAAATGCTTCCCTCCAAATTAAAGGACAGGCTACTTTTTATTAAAACAAATGATGAATATAGTAAAAAGTGCATTATGCTAAAAATAGGTCTGTGCTTGTTTACATAGATTTTATCGGACACTAATTCTCCTTACCGACTAGAGTCTACTGCTTCAAACTGTGGGCAGAAGATGGACTGGAAGACCTCTGTCTTAGTTTGGATAACTGGATACTAGTGAGCACACAGCTAACTTTAATTTTGATGAAACACAAGTGTTCAACTGTACAACTTCTTTTCTATTCCTCAGTCCCTTGTGATAAATGAGAAGACACTAAATGGACATGTCCTGGTGTTCTGATTAAGGTCATTGCTGAAAGAGAGAGAATCTAATTCAGAATCAGTGCTCTTACCTGTAAGTTTAGCTACTCAGGAAACCTATATCTGAAGATCATAGTGCAATGTCAGCTCAGGTACAAACCTTTGTGAGACTCTTACCTACAATTAACCAACACAAGCCAGCAGTGGAACCATGGATTAAGTAGTTCAGTGCTACCTTTGAGCAGAAAACTCAGGGAGAATATCCAGGTCTTAAATTCAAAGTTCAAGGCAGTATTGAAAAAGAGGGTAGGAATCCCAAAGGAGCAAGTTAGAAGCAGCCATAGAACATTATTGGTTTATGTGATGTCTGTCAATCTCATTAAAGCAAAAGCTCAGTAAGATTACTGATTTTTTTTGATGTGCTCAAGACTTCATTGTTGGTATTGTCCATGACACTATTAGTGTATAACAGTAAATATTTCCTTTGTGTTTGCAGTAGGAATAAATGAACATAGATTGAGATCTGCTGTTGTTTCACCTATTAACACCAGAGTGAGCTGTGTAACCTTAGATGTGTCAGCAAAAGGCATAGGAAGGACTTGACAAGGGACAGGAGAGAAAGGCCGACCTGAAGAGCAGTGATAGTGACTCCAAGTTCTGCAATGGTGCTTGTGCTGAGGGATTTATCAGAAGTCTGCTCTGATGTCAGGAGCTGATATGTACTGAAGAAGAGGAACTTACACATGGTTTAAAACTTGAAAGAGAGGCTAAGACAGAGCCATAAACCCTGCACTCTGTTCTCATCCTGTCCAATGACTTAAATATATTGCAAGAGGTAATACAAGAACTAATGCCTTACTTATCTTTGTAACTACTTATTCTGATAACAACCCATTTATGTTTTACCTAGTATCTTGGTTAAAAGAATTTAGTTAATATTTTAAGTCCTTTTTTTTTTTGTCAGGCATAGGGCTTAAACTCTGGGCCTGGGTCTGGGTAGGCTAGCGCTCTACCACTTGAGCCACAGTGCCACTTCTGGTTTTCTGAGTGGTTAATTAGAGATAACAGTGTCACATACTTTCCTGCAATGGCTGGCTTTGAACCACTATCCTCAGATCTCAGCCTCCTGAGTAGCTAGGATTACAGGTGTGAGCCACCAGCACCAGGCAATATTTTAAGTCTTTACTGAAAATTTTGGTGAACATTACTGAGAATCATTCATTAAAGTTTCCATCTTGACCATTCACAGGTTCACAGATGACAATTCCTGGAAAGATTCCATTGTTGTCTCCCTTTCTAAGATGTACCACATTTGTACTTTTTTTTCATATCATCTGATGATTTGCATAGTAACCTTGGGTCCAAGTCAGTCTGCACAGAGTTATGTTTACCATTAGCTTGTCGCTCACATTTTCCTGGTCTTCACTTAATGACAATTGCTACAGTGTGAGAATCTCACACCAGTAATCATTTAAACATGGAAACTACCTGATTTTTACCCACTTCTCACTAATGCATTTGAGACTAGAATAATCAGTTTCGGAAAATAGGACGAAACTCAACCCACTTAAGATAATGCTCCCTCACCAGAACACAAATGCTGGAGCAATAGAAATCATAGATTGATGCTGGGAGGCAGAGATTAGGCTAGTAGCCCCAGCAATCCAGGAGGCTGAGATTTGGAGGATTCTGATTGAAGGCCTGTCTAAGAAAGAAATTGTCTAACATATTTATAAGATGATTTCTTTGTTGCTTTGTATGTCCCTCCTCCACGGTATAACCCCTGCTTTCATTGTATTTGATGTTGGTATAATTTGTTGAGGGGAAGGGCAAAAATAAACCATTTAAATAGGGATACAGCAAGACCTATTGCAACAATGAGAAGTACAGGTCGTTATGTTGAAAAACGAACTTTACAACTTTGGCTGGGCATGGCGGGGGTGGGGGGGTGAGATGGGAAGGGATGGGAAGGGGAAAAAAAAGGAGGAGGCAACAATGTTTGAAAAGAAATGTAATCATAACCTTGCCTATGTAATTGTAACCCCTCTGTAAGGTATTTTCACAATAAAAAATTAAAATAAATAAATAAATAGAAAATAATTCAGAAGAAATGTTAAATTAAAACTACATGTTATTTGGGGAAGGGAAAGGGAATGATAAAATGGTGAAACAAAGGACAAAGAGTGATCCAATGTCACAGTGATACTCACAAAACACTAAGTTGGAAATGCACTTTACAACTTGGGGGGAGGAGTTGATTCAGGAGCAGGGGAGTATGAGGGAGGGGGTAACAATGTTCGAAAAGAAATGTACTCATGACCTTACATATGTAAATATAACCCCTCTCTGTATGTTACCTGTATAACAAAATTAAACTAAATTAACAAAATAAATAAATGGGTAAATGTTAGAGGGCCATCACGTATGGTGAAAAGTAAAGGGAGATGGTGATAAATAATAAATCCAATAGAAGAATATTATATGTAACATGCAGTATTATATATTCTCTATGTATAGAGAAACTATTATACAGTATTACATACAGTATATAATATGCAGAAAATATGTACACAGAATATATACATATGCTATTAAAATACATAGGCCTATATATATATGTTAACATTTACATATAGGCAAATATCTGTAAATATTGTTACATGACACAAATGAATAATATATGACACATGTGATGCACATGATATATGTGGCATGTACATGATACATGACACGTGAGGTGTATATGTGAGTATGTATGCCAGATGACACATGTGTGGCATGTATGTGATACATGTGTGAAGTGTTTGTTGCATGCATGTGGCATGTGTATGACATATTATTAACACATGGTTGACATATATGTATGTGTCACATATATATCTTAATAAAGAATAAGATCTTTTATATTTTTGCTCAATGTCAATGATATTCATGTTGTAAATATCCTAATGAAATCCCTTTGTGTAAATCCTCAATGCTAATTCTATTTTTTAAAGGAAAATGGAAAAAAATACATGTTTTGGATCTCTAATAAAACTGTACTTAGATTTACTACTAAATACCAAATTCGAATTCTAGGAAAACAAGTAACAATATGAAGTATGTCATGTCCTCACTTACTGGAACTTAATGCTGGAAAATATAATAGATGTAATATATTCTTTAAAGACATTTCTATTGTAAACATATTACCATTTTTGCAAAAATAAATGATTAATCTTTAAGGAGACTATCATTACTTTTGGCTGCCTTTGGTCTTAATATATGAACTTCAATTCCACAGAAATTATAAAAACTTGCCAAAATTCTTCTTGGGCCCAAACAAGCCATTTCAGCCAGGTGCTAGTGGCTCACAATTCTAATCCTAGTTCCTTGCTCAGGAGGCCTTGATCTGAGCATGACCGTTCACAGCCAAGTGTAACTATTAAAAATGTAACAAGTGGAGCTGTTGCTCAAGTGGTAGAGTGCTAGCCTTGAGCCAAAAATGCTCAATATGGCTCCTGGCTCTGAGTACAAGGATCATAACCAGCACACAGAAAAAGAAAGGAGCCATTTCAATTTTTGTACACTATCTATAGAACTAAAGGAGAATATGGGCAGGCAACTGTCCTATGGTGACTGACATAAAATGGCACTCTCCTATGTTACCACATAATGCTGAAGTCACCAGAGATGGTGACCACAAGCTGGTCAAGAAAAAGAGTAAGGTCCTAAGAGGAGTGTCTTTTGTTCCCAGGTGGGATGCAGGCTTCTCAATGTCTTTCCTAAAGACCAGAGGCAATTAAAGGAGGAAGGACTTAAAGAGAACACTTTGTATTCAGCCATTCAGGCTCCTTTGTCTGATGTTCTTGGTCTGGGTCCATAGATTGGAACCATGTGTGGTATTTTAATGTCAGGCCAGAAGCTCTTCAAAGTGAATTGTTTGTGTCCATCAAATAGGAGTGAACAATTTGGGCTCAGGAGTTTTGAAATTTTGGGAGGATGGTTAAGTCTGTGGGCTGATCACATAAATCAAAAACAAACAACAAAAAAAAACCCCATATCATTGATAAGGAGCAAATGCCAGTTTTATTTTGGGGATGACTGACATTTGTTGGAGGAAGCTCCTCACATCAGGAGACTGTCAAGAGGCTAAGGTGACAGAAAGTATAAAAAGGCTAGTCTGTCTATAAGACTTCACCCAGAGACACACAGGGAGTGTCTGGGTCAGAAAGATACAGAGGGACAAGGTGATTAGGAATTTCCATGAACTGGATTTATCTTTCTTTATTGCTTGGTGTTGTGGATGGATTATGCTCAAGTGCATTCTGTATCCACTTCTTTGGTGATAAAAATCACTACTTCTTTATACTGTTTTTGAAATAACTAGATAAGCAAAATTGAAATTGGCACATATAAACCTACCTTTAAGGAAAACAGTAAGCTACCCCACTTTTGGACATTTATCCAAATGACCACAAACCAGGACAAAGGGTATGGAGAAAAAAAGAAAGCAGCTACAGAAGGAAATAAACCAAAGAAAAAGAAAAGAAGAAATGAAAGTAAAAAAAATGCAAACAGTTCAATAGAAAAGCTCAAAATCTATGTACATATAACCATATAAGATGATGTTAAGTGACATTAACTCCAAGATATGGACAAAAGAGGTTTTTCTTTGTTGTTGGTGTTTTCAATGTACTGTGTGATTTTTGTTTGTTTCTTTTTTTATGTTCTTCCTCCTATGGCATATCCCTGTTGTCACTGGTACCTTGCATCTTGTATATACATTTAATCTAATTTGGGGAGGGGAAGGGGAGTAACAAAATGCTGAAACAAGGACACAGGATGAATCATTGCAACAATAATCTCAAGATGCTATGTTGTAAATGAACTTTACACCTTTGGGGTGGGGGTGAGTGGGGAAGCTGTGAGAGGGAATGGACACTAGGGGAGGTAGGGGAGGGAAGGAATAGTGGGGGGAAAATAAACAAAGGAGGGGGTAACAATGCCTAACAAAAAATGTATTCATATACTGATATAACCATAGCATCTATGTACAGCATCTTTATAAGAAAATAAAATTTTAAAAAGACCCATAAGCAAAACAAATCAAAGAATGTTTGGATAAATGGAATTGAATTAAACTGCAGAGCTTCTTCATGGCAAAGGACATAGCTAGCAAGATCAATAGAAAGCTCACAGACTGGGAGAAGACCTTCACTAGCCATACAACAGACTAGGACCTCATACCTAAAATACATTTAGAACACAAAAATTAAATCCCCTAAAAACAAATCTTGAAAGAAACAACATACCCATTAATGAGTGGGCTAACAAAGAGAGACTTCTCTGAAGAGGAAATAAGAATGGCCAATAGACACTTGAAGAAATGCTCAACTCCTCTGGCCATAAAAGAAATGCAAATCAAAACAAAATTGAGATTCCACCTCAACCCCATTAAGAATAACTCTATCCTTCTTATCCCAAGATGTTCTTCTTCAGAAGCCAAGGTATTTTCTCTCCTATGAGCTGAAGTCTACTCATATTACACTTCTCTGTAAACATGCATGTTCCTATGTCAGCCATCTCTTCTAGTGTCAAACAGGAGAAAAATGCAGTGAGTGAATTAAAGACTGGGTTTAGGCAGATCACCAGGTACCGGTTTGCAGAACAGCGGATCGCCAGGAACAGAGAAACCTACCAGCCGGGAGTCTCCACGAGGATCCCACCCCCACCCCTCACTCTCCACCAGAGCAGAAAGGCTCCATCCCGCCAAAGCCAGCAGCGTGACAAAGGGACCTGTCCGCAGACCACCCGCCTGATCTCGATCGCAACGACCTGGCGGGGCTGCCCGGGCCCCAGAGGCACCGCGAAGAAGCTGCCTGAGCGTGGACACTTTTGACCCCACAGCTTCGACAGAGGCAGAGACAGAAAAGAATCACACAGAGCCACCACCGCCCAACCCAGCCCGCAACCACCCCAACTGAACTCGGATTGCAACAACAACTGACGACCTACACCACACAGAAACAACCAGCTCCAGGGTGAGTACCCCACAGGGGAAGTGTATCCCTCAAGGGAGACCAGAGCTGGAGGAATCCCCAGACCCTGACCTAGACTCCCTACCCCAGCACCCGGACCACAGGACCCACTAATACTGGGAACTGTTTGAGAGCTCCACCAGCCTGTGGAGCACACTCAGCTGGCCAGGCTAGAGCAAGAGCGCCCCTGGAAGGGAGCTTAAATGCCCAAGCCAGGAACAGCACCCCTGGGTCAAGACTACTAACAGTAGAAATTTGAACTGTGTCCCCCAGGCTGTATAACCTAGGTGGTATACACATCAGCACAGGCCTAACGAGCCCGCTCCAGGCTGGGGCCGGAACCAGGCTCGGGGATCCGGCACCTGAACAACATGACCAACTCCTCCCAACTGAAGTAAAAAGCTGAGCATATTCCTCAACAGAGGGGAGAAAACCAGGAAACAACACTCCCCGGGAAGCACGCCTGTGACAACAAAAGACCTGGAGGCCCAGGACAAGAGAAGCCCAAACCCCACCAAAACTCCACCCATACACCCTAGACTGGGAATTGGGCAACACAGGCTGCCAGCACCTGATAGTAAGCAGGAGCTCAGACTGTTAAGGCGGCTCAGCAATAGAGTGATAGTCTTGGATGTATGAGGCCCTGGATCTGATTCCTCAGCATCACAAAAGCAAAAAGGGTCAGAAGTGGTGCTGTGGCTCAAATGGTAGGGTGCCAGGCTTGAGCTGAAGAGCTGAGGGACAGCACCCAAACCTAGAGTTCAAGCCCACAACCAGCCCAAAACAAACAAACAAAAACGCATCAGGAGCCCATAGCAGACTCCAGTATTTGGGAGAGTGCATCCAGAGCATCTGTTCTTCACAAGAGCACCCGTAGGAGCAAACACAAGCAGTCTAGGCTGCTCAACCCTTCCAAAGGCAGGAACTGCCAGCAATCTACAGCAGAGAGCTGAGAATCCTAAGTAAGTCAGAATAGCAGCTGGAAATAGGCTCCCAACAGAACCCAGATCAGGCACAGACTCTCTCTACCAATACAGAATCAGCAACCAAGCAAAGACAGACACACCAAAACAAAATTGAAGAGCAGTCTCCTGAACCTCCATGCAAAAATCACAGAGAAAAATCACAAGGTTTACCACCACCCAGGACAGCAAGCTCACCTCAAAAGCCAGCAGCCACGCAGGGGAGAGCCCCAGTGGGAGCAAAGCAGAATGGAAGACAAAAGCTACATCCAAGGGTTGCTGGAGGCAATGACTCAAGAAATAAAGTGAGAAATTGATCAGAAATTGAAAGAGCACAAGGATGATCTATCAAAAGAGATACAGGGTATCAAACAAGAGATGCATGCAAAAATAGAAGCTGCACAAACCTCAGTAAGAAGTGAGATAAATGCCAAATTAGAGGTAATGCATACCTCATTGAGAGGTGAGATCAGTACTCTGAGAACCAACATTGAATCCATAAAGGGATCCCTTTCCTCCATGCAAACCACAATAGAAGCCACTGTCAACAGAGTGAATGAAATGGAAGGTAGAGTGTCAGATACAGAAGACAGAATACACCAACTGGACCAAAAAGTGACAGATATGGAAAAATCACTCAAATTAAACCAAAGGGAAATTCAAGAGCAAGCAGATAATGCTAAGAAATTTAACCTTCGCATAATCGGAGTGGACGAAGGTGAGGAATTCCAGAGCAAGGGAATGCAACACCTATTTAACAATATAATCAATGAAAATTTTCCCCACCTCAAAAACGACCATCTTAACTACATCACAAAAGCTTATCGAACACCCAACAAGCAAGATCCCAGGAGAAACACTTCTAGACACATTATAGTAAAAATGATAGATCTGAATAATAAGGAAACAAACCTGCATGCAGCAAAAATGAAGAAGGAGCTATACTACAACGGGAAAAAAATTAGAATCACTGCAGATCTCTCCACACAAACAATGAATGCAAGAAAAGCCTGGGAAAGCACCATACGAGCCCTGAAAGCCAATAACTGCCAACCCAGACTAATATACCCGGCAAAGCTAGCATTCACATTCGATGGAGAACTGAATACTTTTAATAGCAAAGAAAAACTAAATGAATATGTAAACATTAAGCCAGCATTACAAAGAATTCTAAGAGGGGGACACAACCTGAAGAAAGCAACCAGGAACTGGGGCCTGCCCCAAACAGGCGTTACTCAAAGTCTAACTGAGCAAGCACAGGAGGAAAGCAAAGAAGAAAAACTTAGGAAAACAGAATGGTAGGGACAACAATGCATCTCTCTATACTTTCTCTTAATATAAATGGGCCGAATTCGCCAATTAAAGAAAATGAACTGAGCACTGGATCAGAAAACAAGACCCATCCATCTGTTGCCTTCAGGAGACCCACCTCTCAGCCAAACATACAAACAAACTCAGAGTGAAGGGGTGGAAAAGGATCTACCAATCAAACGCCCCCAGTAAGAAAGCAGGTGTAGCTATCCTGATATCTGACAAAATAAACTTTTCATTAAAATCAGTACAGAAAGACAAGGATGGACACTACATATTAATAAAGGGAACAATCCAAGAGGAGGATATAACCATCATCAACTTATATGCCCCAAATATTGGTGCACCCAGATATGTCAAACAAATGCTCTCAAATTTACAGAATAAAATAGATCCAATATGATAATACTAGGAGACTTTAACACACCACTCTCACCAAAGGACAGGTCTACCAACCAGAGGATTGGCAAAGAAGCCACTGAATTAAGAGAGGCCATACTCCAAGCGGAATTAACTGACATCTACCGAGTATTTCACCCTAAAATAACACAGTACACATTCTTCTCAGCAGCTCACAAACTTTCTCCAAAATAGACCATATCATAGTTCATGCAAGGAACTTAAGCAAATACAAAGGGAAAGATATAATCCCCTGTATCCTATCTGACCACAGTGGAATCAAGCTAGCTCTCAATAACAAAGCATACCGCAGAAATTTCTCTAATACATGGAAATTGAACAGCATACTCCTTAACAATGCCTGGATAACAGAAGAGATCAGAGAAGAAAAAAAGCATTTCCTACAACTCAATGAAAATGAAAACACCTCATAAAGAAACTTGTGGGACACAGCAAAAGCAGTCCTGAGGGGCAAATTTATTGCCCTCAGTGCCCACATCAAGAGAATGGAGACAGACCAAGTAAATAATCTCATGTTGCAATTAAAACAGCTAGAAAAACAAGAAAAAAATGGGACCTAAAGCTACTAGACAAAGCCAGATAACCAAATTAAAAGCAGAGATTAACCAATTAGACAATCAGAAAACCATAACCAAAATAAACCAAACAAAAAGCTGGTTCTTTGAAAAAATTAACAAAATTGATGGCCCATTGGCTAGATTAATTAAAAAAAGAAGAGAGGAAACCCATATTAATAGGATTAGGGATGCCGCGGGAAACATCACAACATGTACCCAAGATATCCAAACAATTCTAACAGACTACTTTCAAAAGCTATACTCTCTAAAGGAAGAAAGTCAGGCAGAAATGGATGCATTTTTAGAGAAATACAAGTTGCCCAAACTGAGCAAAGAAGAAGTTAACCAATTAAATAAGTCAATATCCTATAATGAGATACAGGAAGCTATCAAAAGTCTTCCAACAAAAAAAAAAGCCCAGGACCAGATGGATTTACAGCAGAATTCTATAAGACCTTTAAACAAGAACTAATACCCATACTCCTCAAGCTCTTCAGAGAAACAGAGAAGGAAGGAGCTATCCCAAACTCATTCTACGAAGCCAATATCACACTCATCCCCAAACCAGGCAAAGACCCAACCAAAAAGGAGAATTACAGGCCAATCTCCTTGATGAACACAGATGCGAAGATCCTTAACAAGATTCTAGCCAACAGAATCCAGAAACACATAAAAAAGTAATTCACTATGACCAGGTAGGCTTCATCCCAGAGACACAGGGATGGTTTAACATACGTAAGTCAATAAATGTAATTCAACATATCAACAGAGCCAAGGTCAAGAATCAAATGATTATCGCCACAGATGCAGAAAAGGCCTTTGACAAAATTCAACATTCATTCATGCTAAAAGCTCTGGAGAAAATAGGAATAGAAGGAACATTTCTAAAAACAATAAAAGCCATTTATGACAGACCAATAGCCAATCTTATACTTAATGGGGAAAAGCTACAACCAATTCTCCTAACATCAGGAACAAGGCAAGGATGCCCACTGTCTCCACTCCTCTTCAATATAGTCCTAGAACCCTTAGCCAGGGCAATAAGGCAAGAAAAAGACATTAAAGGGATCCGCATAGGGAAAGAAGAAGTTAAACTATCCCTTTTTGCAGACGACATGATACTATACCTCCATGATCCCAAAAACTCCATCCCCAAACTCTTAGAAATCATAAATCACTTCGGCAAAATAGCAGGATACAAAATAAACCCACAAAAATCAGTTGCCTTCCTATACACTGATAATGTACAGGAAGAGAGGGAAATAAAGGGAGCAACCCCACTCACAATAACCTCCCAAAAATAAAATATTTAGGAATTAACCTAACCAAAGATGTAAAAGAACTATTTAATGAGAACTATAAAAAGTTAAAGAAAGAAATTGCAGAAGACACTAGGAAATGGAAAGACCTCCCATGCTCCTGGATAGGCCGACTTAATATAGTCAAGATGGTAATACTTCCAAAACTAATATACAAATTCAATGCAATTCCTATTAAAATCCCAATGACGTACATCACTGAAATACAGAAAACAGTCCAAAAATTCATATGGAACAACAAAAGACTTAGAATAGCCAAAACAATTCTAGGGGATAAAGACAATATGGGAGGGCTATCCATGCCAAACTTCAAACTCTACTACAGAGCTATAATAACAAAGACAGCATGGTACTGGCACAAAAACAGACCCGAAGACCAATGGAACAGAATAGAAGATGCAGAAATAAATCTACAGGCCTACAGCCAGCTGATATTCAACAAAGGAGCCAAAGACATACAATGGAAGAAACACAGCCTCTTCAACCGCTGGTGCTGGGAAAACTGGGCAGCCACATGCAGAAAACTAAAAGTGGACCCCAGCCTATCACCATGCACCAACATCAACTCAAAATGGATTAAAGACCTTAACATTAAACCTGAATCTCTGAAACTACTGCAGGACAGAGTAGGAGAGACACTTGAACTAATAGGCACAGGAAGGAACTTCCTGAACAAAGTCCCAGGGTCACAACAAGTTGGAGAGAGACTCGACAAATGGGACTACCTTGAAATAAAAAGCTTCTGCACAGATAAAGCTATTGCAACCAAGCTAGAAAGACAACCAACTAATTGGGAAAAAATATTTACCAGCAATATATCAGACAAGGGATTAACATCCTGTATATACAGGGAACTCAAGAAACTAATCCCTTCCAAACCTAACAAACCAATTACTAAATGGGCAATGGAACTAAAGAGGGACTTCTCAAATGAAGAAATAAAAATGGCAAAGAAACACATGAGGAAATGTTCATCATTCCTGGTGGTGAAGGAAATGCAAATAAAGACAACCCTGAGATACCACCTTACCCCAGTCAGAATGTCCCACATCCACAAATCAGCCAACGACAAATGCTGGAGGGGATGTGGAGAACGAGGAACGCTATTACACTGCTGGAGGGAATGTAAACTTATACAACCACTTTGGAAAGCAGTCTGGAGGGTCCAAAGCTAAAGATTGACCTCCCTTATGACCCAGTCATACCACTTCTAGGCATCTACCCTGAACAACAGGAACCAATATACAAGGACACGTGCACCTCCATGTTTATTGCAGCACTGTTCACAATAGCTAGGATATGGAAACAACCTAGATGCCCCACCACAGATGAATGGATCCAAAAATTGTGGTATCTATACACAATGGAATATTATGCAGCCATTAGAAATGACAAAATAATGGCATTTGCAGGGAAATGGATGGAGCTAGAAGGAATCATGTTGAGCAAGGTAAGCCAAGAACGAAGAGGCAAACAGTACATGGTCTCCCTGATAAGTGGATGCTAAATCCAAAATGTTAGGTGAAATGACAAAACTAACAGGACTTAAGAAACAAAGAACTCCCACTCATCTGGTTGAACCACTACCAAATATCCCCATGCTGCTGATCACATATATGGTATATAACATGTGAGCACCGTTATATATTACAGACTGTGATAGACAATTTGCTCCAGGAAAGTTAGAATGAACTTGTGACTTTAAATGAGCATCATTATTCCACAATACTGTGAATTTCCGGAAATTATGTAATCACTTAATCACAATCAAAAAAAAAAAAAAAGAACCTTGGGGAATGGAGGGAGGGAGGGGATGGTAGGGGGAAAACAATGGAGGGGGTAACAATGTTCAAGAGGAAGTGTATTCATTACCTCACTCATGTAACTGTAACCCTCTGTATAGTATCTTTACAATAAAAAAAAAAGGACTGGGTTTATGACCCAGACAAACAAACCACAGAAACCGACCTGAAAAAACAAAAACCAACAACAACAACAAAAAAAAAAAACAAAAAAACAAGAAGTAAAAGTCTGGATGTGTAGCAGAAATGGAAGAGAACTTGTAAAGTCATTAGTTCAAAACTCAATAACACACATACAACTAGCTTTATCTGATATCTCCTGTTTTCTGTGCTTGCATGATTATTCTCCTGGTCATTGTAGATTGTATGTTGTCTCCTTGACACATACTTTTCACCTCCACTCAGAGTCACTCTCACACTGACACCTGAGACAATTTGCTCAGCTGCTCTCCAGACCACCAATGCATGTGCACAGCTGCCCCAGTCAGAAGGGAGGTTTTAGTTCAGGGCTGTATCACTGTGGGAGGATAATGTGTACGTTGCAAGCAGTAATAAACTCCAATATTCTCAGACTCCACTCTGCTGATTTTCATTATGAAATCTGTGCCTGATCCGCTGCCACTGAATCTGACTGGGACCCCAGATGCTCTGTTGGAAGCCTTATAGATCAGGAGTTGTGGAATCTGGCCTGGCTTCTGCAGGAACCAATCGAGGTAGATGTGTCCATCCTCATACAGAAGGTTATGACTAGACTTGCAGGAGATGGAGGCCGACTCTCCCAGTGTGACAGGCAGGGAACTTGGAGTCTGGGTCATCACAACATCTCCACTGGATCCTGAAATTAGAATAAGACAGAAATGCAAGGTTATTCACAAATATAGAGAGACAAGCATGTATTACTTATATTTTGATATATATTGCATTTTATTCACATCATGCCTTGATGCAGGATGTAAAAACAGCAAAAATTAAAAGAACAGACATTTTAAACCATAAATGAGTCTCTAGGAGTCACCAACAGTCTTCCAACCAGGAGAGTATCTATCCAAGCATAAGTTCTAGCACTTTCTGGAACGTTTCTTACTATCTAAGACCTTTACTTCATTTAAAACGTGGATTGGGCACCATGGGTGCTAAGAGCTCACCCTCGCACCCACTCTCATTCCTCATCTCCTTTGCTCTTACCAGGGATCCAGAGCATTAACAGTCCCAGCAGCTGAGACAAGAACTTAATTTTTAGGAGTGAAATGAGGAGTCTTGACAGGTCAAGGCAAGTTCATCACTCAGTCTTTATTTCAGACTTAGAAAGGAAGATCCTCCGTAGGGAGCAATATGCAAATAGCCAGGTGGGGGTAACAGTGTGAGGAAAGAAAAATGGAGGATAAAGCCTGCTCTTCTAAGAAAAGTGACAACAGATGTGTTCAGTGTTTGGTAATAACCAAAAAATTACATGGTTTCTGCAGCATTGGAAAGAAGGATCCCACTGTAAAAGTTCTGTTTCTCCAAGAAGTGTAGGGTGCACATACTCTCACCCCATAGAACAGTATCAGGGACCCAATGATACACAGGCTTAGATATCATGCCTTAGCTCCCATGAAACTCCTCAGCTAGTCTAGGGAAAGGCACAGTACCCTCTATGCTCAGGGATCCTCGAGGGAATTGACCACTAAGAGCAGAGAGTTGAGTAGATGAAGAGGCACCTGATATCCATAGTTACCAGATGATCTGTTCAGGGATATTAGCTACAAGTGTTAGAAACTGTTTCCATAAGAACTTCCTATTAAGACTTAGGGCAAAAAAAATTCATTGTTGGTGGGAATGTAAACTTGTTCAACCACTTTGGAAAGCAGTATGGAGGTTCCTCAAAAGACTTCACATAGAACTCCCCTATGACCCAGCAATCCCACTTTTGGGCATTTACCCAAATGTTTACAAACAAGACCACACTAAAGCTACCAGCACAACTATGTTTATTGCAGCATTATTTACCATAGCTAAGATATGGAACCAACCCAGATGCCCCTCAGTAGATGAATGGATCAAGAAAATGTGGTATATATACACAATGGAATTCTATGCCTCCATCAGAAAGAATGACATTGCCCCATTTGTTAGGAAATGGAAAAACTTGGAAAAAATTCTATTAAGTGAAGTAAGCCAGGCCCAAAGAAACATAGGTCCCATGGTTTCCCTCATTTGTAATATCTAGTATATGTATGAGTCAAGTGGAAAAGGTCAGATAATGTGATGTCAGGAAAATGAACCCTTAGATGTGTATTTTAATGTTTTTTTCTTTCATGCATGTCAGGAAATGTGATGTCAGGAAAATGAACCCTTAGATGTGTATTTTAATGTTTTTTCTTTCATGCATATGTTTCTAACGCATTTATAAGATTATCTCTTTGTTGCTTTGTATAGCCCTCCCCCACAGTATAACCCCTGCTTTCACTATATTTGATGTCAGTATAACTTGTGGAGGAGATGGGGAAAAACCAGTTGATTAAGGATACAGGTGGGCCTGTTGCAACAATGAGCAGTACAAGTTGTCATGTCCAAAAGGAGCTTTACAACGTCGGTGGGGGGGAAAGGGGGGGGAAGGAGAAGGATTGGGATTGGGGGGGAGGGGGGAGGCTGGGAAAGGATGTGAAGGGTAAACAAAGGAGGAGGCTGCAATGCTTGGTAAGAAATGTACACATTATCCTGCCCATGTAATTGTAACTCCTCTGTACAGTATGTTCACAAATAAAATTAAATTAAATTAAAAAAAATTGACAGGGAGTGCAATTTTTCTCTTATAGGTAATGACCAAATTGTCTTAAAATGAAAAATATGACAGAAATGTTTATACATGAAAGTGTGAATATATATTCATATATATGTATATTCAATGTAACCATTTTGATACAACAATATCCTGTCATTGTTCTGTACTATATTTATACAGCAAATTAATCAACGTATTTCTTAAAAATCCTACCTGGAATGTAATGGAAGGTTGAATTCAATCAAGATGTATTTATCATACTCATACATGGAGATGTTGAGGTGAAATGTGTTGATGTAACTACTTCATGATATTTATGTTAATACATATTTGTATATATTTCTCATTACCTTTAATTAACATAAAATCTTTAAATGTCTAGAGTACCAATCTAGTTAACTAGTCTTTGTTTATTTGTGGCAGAATGCTCTGTCTCTACTTCTTGTCTCCAAAATCTCTGTGCTTGTGAAGAAGGTGCACATGGAGAAGAGACATGTGCTGATGACTCAATGGACCACACTTGGCCTTGAGCAGTGATGCCTTATGGGAAGTGAGCAGGCCATCAGATTTCCTGCCATCAGGAGGATTAAAGCTGCTCTCATGGATTGAGTCAGTTCTCATAACAGTCATTTGTTATAAAGTGAACACAACCATATGCTTGGCCATCTCATCTGCAGCTTGTTCCCTCTTTACTAACACTTGTGGCATGACAGGACAAGCCTTTCCTGAGCACAGACAGATGAGGATACTACATGGTGGACTTTTATTTCTAACACTGTGCGTTAAGCAACACACTTCTTTATTCAGAACTTAGGCCAATAACTTTGCTTTAGTAAATGATTGACACAGATCTGTGTGTGTGTGTGTGTGTGTGTGAGAGAGAGAGAGAGAGAGAGAGAGAGAGAGAGAGAGAGAGAGAGAGAGAGAGAGAGAGAGAGAGAGAGAGAGAGAGACTGAGAGAAAAAGGGGAAGGGAGAGAGGGAGGTGAGAGGGGAGGGTATGAGAGATGTGGTTTAAATAGAAATACTCTTAAAATAGACTGGGGTATAAAAAGTGTATCTCTACCTCTAATACTCATCTTCATACAACTTCCTAAACCTCACAGGGATCATTTGTTAACTTGCTGAAGTGCAGATTCCCATTCAATATATCTGAGGTCATTTTGTAATTTTGTATTTGTAACATGCTCTAAGTGATGCTAAGACAAAAAAATAATATTGCATCCATGTTCAGTTATGTTGCTTCTTATATGTCAAGAAGTTTTGCTTGAGAAGTGTCCTTTACATATTCATGCAAATATTCATTTTCCATGGACTGAGACTGAGTGAACTCTGGCTATGGTTACAAGCTGCTGATAGGAAGAAGGGCATGCGAATATGGTCTTGGGCAATGCCTTCCTGAGAGCTGGGCCATGACCTCATTGGGTCATTAGTTGTGAGCTCCTGGCATCACAGTCTCTTCAGGAAGTGCATTTCCCAGCAGTCCTCTCCCTCTCTGCTTTACTGTGGATATTCTGAATCTGATGAGATTCAACCCTATTCATCCACATTTTGTCTGATAGACAGAGATGAGTGTCATGACAAATGAGAATTTCACACATTTTTGTTTTTAATTATATTTTTATTATATATAGGTGTTGTATAAAAGAGTGACAATTAAACATAGTTTATACATACAATGTATCTTGATTAATGTCACCTCTTTCATTTTTCTACCCCATCCCTCTCTACTCAACCC
Organism: Dipodomys merriami; assembly: GCF_024711535.1. NCBI lineage: Eukaryota > Metazoa > Chordata > Mammalia > Rodentia > Heteromyidae > Dipodomys > Dipodomys merriami. Next base: position 614,398 of record NW_027206056.1, on the reverse strand, counting down.
CTTTCTTCAATGCATAGTTCCATATATAAATATTAAATATGAATTTTGGGCTCTTATTACATCTGTATGGTACATGGAAGACCTTTTACTGATTAAACTGGTAAACATTGGTGTAATATATGTTACGATATAATTTCACCTAGTAGATGGTTTCATAAATGTCTTAAATATGTTCTATTTATTCACATATTGCCACATATTTATTTAGCTATATGTGCATTTATTTCAATTGGGCCAGAAATCAAGTGTGCTTTAATAATTTGAGGTCAAACAACAGAAAAATTCTGTCAACAATTTCCAAAGCAGAATTACAAAATTTTTATTATTTTGTCTTTATATTTCCTCAAGTTTCAAAAAAATCGTTCTATTTTACTGTCATGGGATGAGAGAATTACATGGAGAATAATGATCAATTTAATATTCAGCATCCAAGATAAATTAATATTTGGTAACTAGTTGAAAGCATTGGATGTGTTGTAAAAATGTTACTTGAAATCTGTTATTTAAAGATGTCATATGCTGAAGAAAAGAAAATCTGCTGATTACAAAAAATTTGGTAAGTGTTTTAAGTGATGACTGATTGCTAATTCTATTATTAAAACATTGTGCAATATGTACACATACCCTAACATCATGTTACTTCAAATAAAATTATTCCATGGCAATCAAACTTTTTAATGACTATTTTTCTTTACAAAATTATTTTTCAAAATATTTTTCACAAGCCATATTGTCTTCCTTTCAAAACCTGCTTTGACATACTTAGAAGGAATTCTTCATTGAGTGACTGCAGAATTTTAGCACAATATGGACCACACATGAGTACAGATGTGTGTTCTTATAAAGTTAGAAGAGGCATTGTCAGGTGTGTGCTGCTTGGGATGAGCAGAAGGACAGAGGGTTAGGGTGTGGAGATACATATATAACCTTTCTCCCAATACTTTCCAGTGACCTTCAAATTTGGCTGCATCTGAAAAGCTCTATCAGCAGATGCAGGCACCAGGATAAGCAGATGGGGCAGCCCAGCCTCTCACCTTTGCTTCCCTGGAGGTTTATGTTATTGTTTGTATTACTGTGGGAGTGTAACTATTACTCTGTTGACAGTAATAAGTGGCAACATCTTCAGGCTGCAGGCTGCTAATGGTGAGAGTGAACTCTGTTCCACATTGACCTCCACTGAAATTGATGGGACCTCTGATTACAAACTAGTTGTGTAACTGATCAGGAGTTTTGGAGCTTTCCCTGTTCTCTGCTGGTACCAATGTAAATCATTGCTAATAACCTGACTGGCCCTGCAAGTGATGGCAACTCTGTCTCCCTGAGATGATGACAGGGATTAGGACTGGGCCAACTGCTCTCTGTAGCATATGCTAACAGAACTGCTTCAGGATGATTTTTACAATTTTCTTCTTCCCTCCTTTTATGGTGATTTATAATCCTACCTAAAAGCTATACCCATTCCCTCCACTCCTCTAAAATTTCACTTCTAATCTTATCATCTGTTCCCTAGAATAGCCCCTACTACCTTTTCTGGTACAAATTCATTTCTCTACCATGCACTGAAAGACGAAGCTGGTTCAAATAAAAAGATGGCAGCTGAATACTGTGTAGGTATTAAAAACACCTGGTAAAATGTAGGGGATATATTGATAGGATGAGGAAGAGAGACACCAAAAGCTGCTACTCAAGTGTGTTGAGAGAAGCCAAGCTCTGAAGATAACATATTAAATTCTCCTGATCTATGCTTCAGGACATGGACTTGTGAATTTCAAGTCCACACAGACTTTAGACACTGGAAAACATGGAGAGTTTGGAACAATGGCCTCAAACCAGAGCTGTGGGCACACATACACTGTCTAAGGTTGGGAGGCAAGAAGCTGACTAGCTGACAGATGAGGTTAAAAATCAGGAGGAAGTGGGAATCAGAAGTCTTTTCCACCTACATTCAGTACAGGAGGTATACACAGGAAAGGAGAGTGTTTACAGTCTTGGACATGTGCTGGAATGAAATCTGGGACCACTTTGCAAGTCTGAGAGACCCAGACTTAGCAGGGCTGACTGTGGGAAGGATGCTCCAGAGGTATTCTCATTGCTTCTGAGGGGCTGGGATAAAGAGGAGAATCAGCAGGGTCCTCAGGACAGTCTGAAATTCACTGGAGTCTGTGTTAGCACTCAAAGCGAGCACTGTATCACTTTAGCCACAGCACCACTTCCGGTTTTCTGGTGACTAATTGGAGATAAGAGTCTCATGGATGTTCTTACCCAGGTTGGCTTTGAACCGCGATCCTCAGATCTCAGCCTTCTGAGTAGCTAGGATTACAGGTCTGAGCCACTGGCTCCTGGGTCAGTTTAAATTCTTATACTGAGAAAACATACTGCACAACAATGGGCATGTCACCAGGTAAGTAGCCCTTTTCACGCTTAGCATGAGAATCATGAAGCTCAGAACCCAGCCTGTGCCCTAGAGGACCCTGGGGACCTGCTGGGGACAGCACTGACACTGCAGCCCCCTCTCACCTCCCACTACTGGACATGATGTGTGCACATGTTCCCTTCAGGGCTGCATATCTGTGGGATCCACACTCCTTCCCTCACTTTTCTGACTTGTACTTAATGACTTCACCACAAGAATCCTGGTGTGCCACTCTTGTGAGGTGTAATTGTAGTTGACAAAGAAAATATAAAATAGTCAGGAATTTGCACATGAGGAGACATAGCCTCCTCTATAAACATGGTCCCAGCTGTCATATGAGCCATCAAAACCTGACAGAGAGCCCTCTAGCTTGGAGCTCCTGTTGAGAAAGGGTAGCAATACCCCTTGTTCCCCAGGGTCATGGTTTATTTTTTGCTCTTTGTAAGATCCTTTTGCCATCATGTAGCGGCTTTTTGACAGAGCAGTTGTCAGGATATCCATTTGGAGTTTTGGTTTTGTTTTGATTAGTTTTGTTAAGTTAATTGAATATCTCAAGAGTTGTGCAGAGTCCCAGTAATTTTATATGCATAATTATGCCATTTTATTTACTGTGAATTTACACAATTCAGGTAATGAGTACAATTCCTTTCGAAATATAACCCATTCTTCGTTCTTATCCATTTATTTGCCTCCTGTCTCTCTTCCCCCTAAGTTGTGTAATTCATTCCATCTTAGTGTGTAGTGGATTTCAATTGTGAATTGGTTCACCATTTGTCCCACTGTTTCTGGACTTCCCCTTTCTCTCCCCAAATCAGGTAGACTTATATACAAGACAAAGTATGCAGAAATTAAATACAGTGACAAGAGGGAATAAATCAAAGGAAAAAAAGGAAAGCAAAAAAAAAAAAAAAGAACCACAAACAGGACTATATAAACACTCTGTTTCCATTTCTAGGAATGAATTTCAATAGGTATCATTTTATATAATCACATGCACATATTTATTGATCTCTTGTGGTCCTCTCCTAAAAAGATCCTTTCGTCTCTTTGTATGAATGTTTAGAGTACTGTTTAATTAATGATGTACAAGTCATGTATTGACAATATGAGGTGATTTCATCATTCCATACCTGAATACAGTGTACTTTGAAGAAAAAAGTCACCAAGCTCTTTGTATTTCCATTCTCTTTTCTCCTCCCTCACCTACCATTTTTCATATAGTATTTATGGCCATCATCAAACACATGTACATGTGTGTATAAATATTTACTATATATTATAATTAATATTTAAACTTAGAATCATTTTGTTTCTTTTTGCCACATCTACCTCCCTCCAGATAGTTTCCCCTTTTACATTTATGTCCTGTTATTATTATTTATATCACCATCAGTGTAGGTTTAGGTTCCACAAATGAGGAGACCATGCAATATTTGGCTTTGTCAGTGTGACTAATGTCATTTAACATAGTGCTGTGATTACAGGTGAGAGTTTTTTCCATGGATGAGATGGAAATTAATCCCCGTGAAGGCTACTTTTTCAATGTAGCTCCAAGTCTGATGAATAGGATAATGACCTCGAGAAATTTAAAAATGAAGATAAAATGAACATAGCCACCCATAGGAAATAATATATGGTAAATATCATTGGTAACAATACCACACAAAGAATCTGGGATTTGAAGAGCTAAAGTAACTCCATTTTGAGGTTAACCCCAACATCTTGTTCTGGGATGCCCTCAGAGTAACCCCAAGAGAGAGAGAAAAAAAATCGTTTGCCGTCAACCCTGCCCACCCTTAAGAAACAGAACAATTGTCCATGTGTTCCAGGAATACAACATAACAGTTTTGCAAACATCGAACCGTCAAACATGGACCAATAGTTCAGAAAAAGGGCAATGCCTTTAGGGTGGACTCAAACCTCGGTACATGGGCCAATAAAAAAATGACTATACAATCTTTATAGATGTTAACCAATCATGTAACTGCTTGTGTGGAAATCCCCTAAACTTGTTTGTTAAATGCTATAAAAGCTGTACTGATTTTGTGCTCGGGGCCTCTTAGCGTCACTGGTTACCGGGTGCGTGGAGGACCAAACATGAGCTCGCAAATAAACGACTCTTTTGCTGTTTGCATTGGTCGTGGTCTCTGGTGGTCTTTCCGAGGTCCTGAGTCCATACAACAGGAATGTGTGTCAAAATGATTATTTCTCTAAAATACTTAGAATGAGGGAAGGTAAATTGGGGTGCAGAAAGAGAGAGAAGGAGGGAGGAAGGATGACAAATTCAACAATGTCATTCAGTATACACTCTATGGAAAATGGCCTATGTAACTTGTGGGCAAGAATGGGGGGTGGAGAAACTGGGGGAAAGTAAAGGAAGGGGTGACATTGTCCAAAAGAAAATATAATCATTATCTGATTTATAAAATGATAACACTCTGTACAACACCTTAATAATAACAAAATCATTTAAATAGTTTAAAGCAGAAAATTCAAAATTCAATGTCATATGATTATCACTTAAACTATATAAGCTTACAGTAGCATATATGTAATTTTCAAGAGCAACAAAACTGATATCAAAAGTTGATGCCACTGTTTATCATTTTAGTCTACTAGAAGTAAAATACAAATATATTATTTTGTGATTCTCAACCTGATGATCACTTATTTTTTAATGTTTTTACTATCTTTAAGTAGTTGTACAAAGTGTTTACCATTCACCTAAACAGTTTATAAATACAGTGCATTTTGATCAGTGTCACCCTTTCAAAATTCTCACACACCCCTTCCTTACTTAATTTTATGTTATGTATTGATTTTCTGACATTGAACAAAACAGTTTATGTGTACAATGCATGGTGATATGTGTCACCACTTCAATATCTTCACTCCATTCAACACACTCCTTCCCTTATTTTTTCTCCTTTCTCCTTTCTTCCTCCTTTCCCCTTCATTCTTCTACCCTTTTCCTCTTGGCCCAACTCTTCCCCTGTTGCAAGTACCCATTTCCTGATACTTATTTTGTTGAGCTTTGACTTAATCTTTTTAAAAATTATTGAACTCTGCATAGAGTCTATTAAATTTCAGTTAATTCATTTGTAACCACACCTGGCATACTTACAGTAGATTTATATAGGTACTTTCTACCTACAACAAATGAGGGAAAACATACAACCTATGCTTTCCTGGGTCTGACCTACATTGTTTAATTAATTAATTAATTTTTTTGTCAGTCATGGGGGTTGAACTCTGGGCTTGGGCGCTGTACCAGAGCTCTTCAGCTAAAGGCGAGCGCTCTACCGCTTGAGTTACAGTGCCACTTCTGCTTTTCTAGTGGTTTATTGGAGATAAGAGTCTCACAGAATTTGCTACCTGGGTTAGCTTTGAACCATGATCCTCAGATGTCAGCCTTCTGAGTGGCTATGATTATAGTCTGAGCCACCGGTGCCCAGCTGTTCAATAAATTTTTCCAAGTCTTTCTTTGTCCTTAAAAATGGTACATTATCATTTTTTCTGATTAATGAGTATAATTATATTGTGTATATATACATTTTCTTGATCCATTCATTCATTGAAAGGCTATTTTCATAAGGTAAGCTAGGTAAGCTAGGACCTAAGTTATAAAGATGTGTTACTTAGATTTCCATTGCTGTGTCTAAGACCTCAGTAAAAGTAACTTCAAGGATAGAATTCATTTTTCAGCTCATAGATTAGAAATTTTAGTCTACCAGGTGGGTAGAGTGTGGTGGAGCCCATAACAAGTCAGGCCAGAAGCAGAGTGAATGTTCTACTTTGTGGCTTGCTCCTCCTTCCCCTTTCATTTCACAAGAGATTCCAGACTATTGGAAGGGACTGTATTATACCTGTAAAGTCTCATTTTATTGCCCTTTATATATTACTATACATTATTGTGCATTACATTTTCTATATATGTATCTCATGGGTAATGTTAGTGCTAACTGTTCCTTAGATGTTTTCATAAATGAATTAAATTTTATTGGGCTTATTCATGTATTGTGTAGATTTTTAAAAATTTCTCCTGCTTCCCATTGTTTTATAAATATACATAGTTATACATTGGTTTGTAACAAAAATAGCTTGCAATGAGCCACCCTAAAACTTATTGGAACACACCCTAACCAGTTATATCTGTAAGCTATTCATGCTTCTAATGACTACTGATCCAGGTGGAGCTGTCATACTGCCTCCCTGGTAGCCATGATTATAGGCATAAACCCCAATAATCCCTAGATATCTTTTAAGAAAGTTTCTTAAAGCCAGGTGCCTGTGGCTCATGCCTATAATCCTAGCTACTCAGGAGGCTGAGATCTGAGCATCATAGTTCAATGCCAGATCTGGCAGAAAAGACCATGAGACTCTTATCTCCAAAAAACCACCCAAAAACTGGAAGTGGTGCTGTGGCTCAAGTGGTAGCCTTGAGCTGAAGAGCTGAGAGACAGCGCCCAGGCCCAGAGTTCAAGCCCCCAAACAAAAAAAAAAAAAAAAAAAAGGAAAGCTTCATGATAACAATTTTGCCGATGTAGAATCAAATTTAATTCCCTTATTTCCTTTTGGAAGTTTATTGGGATCATAAGCAATTTCTTTTAGCAAGTTTCGTACTTATATATCCTCAAGTTTCTAAAAATCATTATTCTTTTGAGACATGAGATCACTGGATAAATATTTGTGTACCTAAACAATTTTTGCTAAGTTAAGATCTCCTTTGTGACAATAGATTTGTCCTAAATCAGAGTTTCTGGAACCTTCTTTGGAATCCTTGTTACCTGCTTAAAGTATAGATTGCTAGTCAGTAGATATGGATATGTGCATCAAGTTTGTTGTCTAAAACCAATTAACTGACAGGAACAACTTAAGGGAAGGAAATGTTTATTTGAACTCATAGTTTCAGAGATTTAAGTTTATTGTCCTAAGCTTTCTTGGCCTAAGGTGAGGCAGAACATCATAGGATAGGACCATCTAACAGAGGTACTCAACTCAGGGCAGACAAGAAGCCAAGGGAAGATAGGAAGTGATCAGGGCAAGATAGAGTCCCAAGGTCATGTCTACTGGTGGTGTAGTTACTCCAACTAAGCCCATACCATGCTTTTACAACATCCCAGTAATAGTCCTTCACTGCTAACCTTTCAAGTGATGAATCTATTCATTGTGGCAGAGCCCACATGATTAATCTAGAAGCACACTCATGAACACCCCTTCAGAATGAGCTAATTTCTTTGACATTTCTCAGTCTAATCCAGTTGACAATAAAGATTAACCTATCTATTATATTGGTCAGTTTTCCATCACTGTGATAAAATAACTGAGATAATCACCTCAAAAAGAGAAAAGATTTAAACTCATTTTTTAGAAGGTTTCATCTAAGATTTCTTGGCCCTGTGAAGATGGGCTGGTGCAAGGAAGAATTTCCTATTTCCAGTAATATTTGATTGTCAAAACCCAGGTCTTTAAAAATTCTCCACAAAGAAATGAGATCTTATGATTGTTGATATATCAATGGCACTAATTTGTTTATTATACAATATAAGCCTTATTGAAGCATAATACCATGTCTGACACTACAAAATATTACTTAATGTAGTTTAAATTATGATTACCTTTTACTAGGAACAATAATAACTACAGCAACAATGCTGTTCCTAATACAGAATGGCTTTTCCTTTGCCCGATAAATCCAAACTAATGTGATAACCTACACTACTGAGGAATAATGATCTACATCTGCTTTGAATAGGAAGAGACTTTGTTCTAAAGGCCTTTCTAGGATGAAGACAGGGAAAGGGTGTTTGAATAAAACAAACGTTCACAGACCTTCTTCTAGCAAAACGACTTACTGAATTTGAGCATCTGACTGTGTCTGAGAATAACAGAAACAACAGGGGGCGCAGCTGGGGCAGCCCAGCCTCAGGCATCTGCTTTGCTGGAAGGTTTGATGACTTGTAACACTCTGGAAAGACTTTTATATTCTTCTTGACAGTGATAAGTGGTGTCATCTTTAGATTCTAGGCTGCTAATGCTGAGAAAATAATCTGTCCCAGATCCACTGCCACTGAACTTCGATGGGAACCCATAGCACAAATTGGATGAATAAGTGATTAAGAACCTTGGAGGATTCCCTGGTTTCTTCAGATACTAATGTAAGTTATAGCTAATGTCCTGACTGTCCTGGCAAGTGATAGTGACTTGTCTCCTTGAGACACATGCAGGGAGGATGGAGACTGGATGTCATATCTGGTCCCTGACATAGAAATACAGAATCCAATATTCACAAAATTATGCATGTTTCATGTTTCATGACCACATTGAGCTGATGAAATTCCCATTGCTGTCCTTTCTTACCCTGGAGCCAGATTAGTAGGATCCCTTGGAACTGAGCAGGGACCCTCAGGTCCACGATGTGTTGTGACTGAAAATGATTCTTGCACAGAGAAGCAGCTTTTTCAGAAATTCTTAAGACAAAGGACTGTGTTCTGGATGCATAAAAATCAGCAGGAATTAGATAGGAGTGGGCAAAGAAAGGGCTATCTTATCTTATACAGCCCAGAAGAGTTCTGAGTCCTCAGACTATCTGGATTATGCAGACTTGAACAGAGTTGCCTAAGAGAACCTGTTTTGTCCTGAGAACCACAGGGCAGAATCACTCTAGCATCCTATGGGTAGTGTCTTTTGCTCAATTCATGGGTCCTGGCATCCTTTCTTGGTAACTTTAAAAATCTAAGACATCTTATTATGGAATCATATGAGGAAAATGTTAAGAAATTTAAGTAGTTCTGCTGAATTTGGGAACTGTGACTATTGCTGAGACCAAAGAGATTCCCTTTTCTTTCTCAATGTCTGATGCTCTCTGTGTAATAAATCATTTTCACAAGCAGTAAGTGGCAAATGAGATCTAAGCAGATAGATAAACAGACATGCCTCAGAAAGATGCATAGACAGTCAGATAAATAGACGATACATAGACTGATAAACAGATAATTCATAAATAGATATCCACAGACATGTCCCTATAGATAGAAGTGTAAAATAGAGAAAATGATAATTACATGAAACACAGTGTCATGATCTATATATAGGAGCGCAAACATTGTCATTTGTTCTTGTCATCTCCAGATGTGTGGATATTGCCCTCCACTTCTGAATACTCTTTTCTATCACCTCTTTCTAGAATATCCAACATCACAAACCATTTTCTTCCCACCTCTGCAGATCCTCTGGTTCTTTTTAGCTCTGTCATATGGCATTTTAATGTTATTTATCTCTTAAATGCATGGATGACTGACTTCATGAATCATATTTATCTTTACTTAAAGATTATACATAAGTCAAGGGATGAGATGTTCTCTACATCATAAATTTAATTGTATCATTTAATCCAATTGTTCCAAGAAAACCTGCATATACTTATATCACTTATATTTTTAAATTTTGTTCCAAACAGAAAGCAATATTTAGTGATTTTGTTTAGAGCATGGGAGGCAACCAGGTTATGAAAATAATCCAAGGAATAAAACGAAAGGATAAGGTAGAATGTTGCTCACAGTGTTGATGTCCAAAATATGGAAAGCATATCTACATTATGCTAAGAGAAAGAAGATCTCAGGCTGTTGAAGTTAGAGTGCAATGTGTTGAGGTTGTCCCCACAGAATTGTACAAAAAGGGGAACAACTTCAGTGCACACACACACACACACACACACACACACAGAGAGAGAGAGAGAGAGAGAGAGAGAGGCATACACACAAAGTTTAGGCTGACAAGGATTAGCCAGAACTAATATTGGTAAAGAACACATTAGTAGGACAAAGGCACAAAGAAAGGGACAAGGATCATTGAGGTTAGGAAAGGGGTATCAGGGCTATCATAGTTGTAGAAGCATGTGAAGTAAATTGCCTTCAAGAGAAGTATAGGTGACATATACAGTAGGAAATTAGGATTAAAAGGAATAATCAGATATTGAAATTCAGCAAATATAATTAGAAACAAAATTTTCACTGTTGCAAAAGTATTACAGAAATAAAAAAGGGAAAATAGTGGAATAAACTCTGATTTGGGGTTGTAAATAAAACCTAGAGTAAATTTCTTTGTTTTATAGAAATATGAATTAAATGTATATTTATAGAATGAAAGTGTAAAAATGCATCATAGATCAGTCGACTGTATAGATAAATACACAGAGGCTAGTGCTTCCTAACATAGAGAGAGTGAAAACTTTTAATGCCACATCTAGTTTTCTAAATTATCTTTCTGTAGTTGTACAAAGGAGTTGCCATTTAACAAAGTCATATATAAATATTATGTATCTTGGTCAATGTCACCCCTTTCAATGTTTTCCCCTATCCCCTTACCCACTCTGACCCTTTCTTTCTTAATTTTGTGGTCTATAATTTAAATTTCTTGATTGCATTTCCACTCAGAGTCACTCTCACATTGATCTCACATTGATCTTCCTCCTAGGCAGACTCACACAATCTGCTGGGCTGCTCCCCAGACCAGCCAGCCATGAGGGCAGCTCACCCAGCCAGATGCGAGGTTTTTGTTCAAGGCTGTATCACTGTGGGAGGAACGTGTGTACCTTGAAAACAGTAATAAACTCCAACATCCTCAGCTTCCACTCTGCTGATTTTCAGTGTGAAATCTGTGCCTGACCCACTGCCACTGAATCTGTCTGGGACCCCAGATGCTCGTTTGGAAACCAAATAGATCAGGAGATGTGGAGACTGGCCTGGCTTCTGCAGGTACCATTCCAAATAGGTGTTTCCATTACTATGCAGGAGACTCTGACTGGACCTGCAGGAGATGGAAGCCAGCTGCCCCAGGGTGACAGGTAGGGAACTCGGGGTCTGGGTCATCACAACATCTCCACTGGAACCTGAAATTAGAATAAGACAGAAGTGCAAGGTTATATATAATCATAGAGAACCATGTGTTTATTACTATTATTTAGGTAAATATTGCTTCTTATTCATAGTCATGATTTGATTTATAAACTCAAAATACTAAATATTAAAAAGATATATTTTTGAAGCACAAAAGTGTCTAGTGGAAGTCAATGACAGTATTCCTTCCTAGCAGTCTTTACCCAAGCACAGGTACTCATTCTGGAATGTTTCTCACTCTCTCAGACCTACACATTATTTGTCCTAGCATGAACATCTAACACATGGATAAGGCACAACTGGGCCCTGAGAGCTCTCCCTTCTGCCCTCTCTCATTCCTCATCTCCCTTTGTCCTTACCAGGGATCCAGAGCATTAACAACCACAGGAGCTGAGACAAGGACTTCATTTTTGGAGTAAAATGAGGAATCTTGACAGGCCAAGGCAAGTTCAGAGCTGAGTCTTTATCTCAGATTTAGAAAGGAAGGTCCTCTTTAGAGAGCAATATGCAAATAACCAGGTGGGTGCAGCAGTGTGAGAAAAGAAAAAGGGAAGGTAAAGCCTGCTCTTCTGAGAAAAGTGTCAAGTGTGTTCTGAGTTTGATGATAATCAATAAAAATCCATGATACCTGTGGTAATAGGAGGGACCCCACTTTGAAAGTCTGGAACTGCAGGCTCCAGAGAGTGTACATGTTCCTACCACCATACTATATGTATGTTTAAGTCCAGGACAGTCTTTTGGAAAGAATGGACACTGGGGCCCAGACCCGAGCCGGGTCTGCTGACTTCCCTCAGCTAGTCTAGAGAAAGACATAGCGCACACTATCAGCAGCTCTGATCCTCAGGGAATTGACCAAAATAGGAGCACAGAGTTGACGGATAAGAAGAAGCAAGGATAATATCTACAATTGTTAGAAATTCTGTTTCCAAAGAACTTCCTATTAAGACGTAGAGTAAAGAAACGTCAAGGAGAACACGATTTTCCCTTATAGATAGTGAACTAATAATACAGTTATTGGAACTTATAAGGGAAAAGTAAAATGGTAGAATATTTATATCAGAGAATGGGAATATATATATTAAATGTAACAATTTTTAAAATCCACTAAATATCCTTTCATTGTTCTTCACTATATTTGTACAGCAAATTAATTAAAGGTTTTATTGAATGTTCCCTCTAGAAAGTAATGGAAGGGTGAAATTGATCAAGATGCATTGCACTCAAACACTGACATGCTGAGGTAAAACCCCTTTGTGTAACTTCTGATGCATAATCATATACATATAATTTATGATTAACTTAAATTGGTATTTAACATCTTAATGTATCTAGTCTCAATCTAATTTAACCAATATTTGCATAATTATCTCAGAGTTTTCATTGTCTTCTTCTTGTCTCCAATGATGCTGGCCTATCTGAGCCAGAACATCACCTGGGAAGAGGGAGCATCTGAAGAAGGAGGCTTGTACTGATGTCCCAATGGTCCCCACTTGGCCATTGGAAAAGGTGTCTTGTAGGAAGTGATTACATCAGGGGAGTTCCTGAACTCTGGAGGACTAAGGTTACTCTCCTGAAGTGAGAGTAGGTTCAACAGTAGTTGTTTGTGATGAAAGGAAGACAATCATATGCTTGACCACTTCAACTTGCAGCGAGTTCTCTTTTTATAGACACACCATATTTTCCCACAGACATGACAGCTATCAACTGATGAGAACACTGATGAGAATATTACATCTAGGGCTTTCTGCATCTAAAACTTAGCTTTGTTATAGAAAAGGCTGGAAATGTGGCTTAGTATAGAGTGTTTGCCTAGCATATATGAAGCCCTGGGTTCAATTTCTCAGTACCACATCCACAGGGGAAAAAAAGCCACAAGTGGTGCTGCAGCTCAAGTGGTAGAGCACTATCCTTGAGCCAAGAAGCTCAGGGACAGTGCCCAGGTCCTGAATTCAGGCCCAGGACTGGCAAAAATGGAAAGAAAAGAAAAGAAAGAAATGAACTAATACTGGTGTGTGTGTGTGTGTGTGTGTGTGTGTGTGTGTGTGTGTGTGTGTGTGTGTGTGTGTGTGTGTGTGTAAGAGAGAGGGAGGGAGAGAGAGAGAGTGATGGTTCAAATAGAAACAATCTAAAATGGGCTAACTGAGGAGTAAAAACAATCTCTCTACCTGTGATACTAATCTTGTGCAGAATAATACAATTGTGGATACAATTTGTTAGAAATTTCCATAAGTTGCATGAATTATTCCATTAGTTCACACACATTGCAGATCGTATTTCTCCTATGAATGTTATCTCAGTGGCATCATATATTCACCAACTTCATCCTTTAGTTTCAGTGATGGCTTTGAGAGCATCACGGTAAAACAGTTTACACAACTGGAGGCAGATGCACACTGGACACTGGTGGAGGCCAGACAATCCTCGAGTCCTCGGCTGTGCAGTATCATAGTCCAAGCTTCTGAAAGGCTCATTACAAGAAAATGACATTATTTAATGTGATCAAAGTAGATAAAAGACAAACTAATACATTGATGATTCCCTCATGCCATAGTTTTTCAAATAAAATCACAAAGGCTGACCAGGTAGGGCAGTGAATGCTATGTCCATTGAACAAGAGCTCAATCTCATACTCTCTGGAACCTATGAACACAATTACAGGGTTTCTCCAGACTCTCCCTTTTAAAGTACCAGAGTACCAGGATACAGAAGGCCAGAGACCACTGTACAAAGTCCAGTACTGTAGCTGTTCCAGGTTGATACAGCCAAAGGACAGTTATCAAACTCTGCTAATAGTTTGATGGTCAGGAAAGACTTGGGAAACACAGAGAGCAGCTAGAAAATGCATAACTGGGCTTCCAGATTCTGAATAGAAAGTGAAGCATATGCTATAGGTATGGACCAAGATGGTGTGCTTGATGGAATTACTATAATTTTTATTACAAAGGCAACAAACTTACATTGCAGCAGACACTTGATTCTTTATATTGCTAGCTAGCCATAATGCTACTTAAGACACAAGGAATATTTTCAATTAATACCCCATGGTTGATCTGAAGTCTCCTGGTTTTGTTCTTCCATGATTATTCTC